>NC_090895.1:41521134-41526134 GCF_036669925.1 Montipora capricornis | reverse complement strand
AAAGCCGTTTGGCACATTATTCACTAGCTTGGAAAGAAGAGGACAATTGACCCTTAACAATGATTACCACCGATGAATCCCTCTGTTGTACAGGAATCGTTGTTTGCTATCGGTAAATTTAACGTAGTTGTTGTGGGCACTTGCTGTTGGTACCTTTAAACGCTTCACCTGATTCCCAAAATAGACGTTTACTGATAACGCTGTGGATTCTGGGACAGACAGGATAAAATCTCTATGGATACCAAGCGTGATTCGCGTTCGTAAAATCAAGAGTCATTCGGCTTAGATCGTGCTATCTTGTCACGAAGTTTGCAAATATGCTGGATTAAAATGCTACACTATTTACAGCAGGAAGAGAAAGTCAAGCCCAGTTTGGTGTTTTTCAACGGGAATTAAAAAGCAGCGTGTGAAAAAAGAGATGAAGCCGGGCATTTCGCCCGCAAACGAGAAATGAAGTGAGGACTTTGCAAGAGTCTTTTACCTTGCCTTATTGACTGCCTTAAGGACCACACAGTGACAAGCAGTAGCAGAGGACGCAATGATTGGATGTTCAGGGTCATCTTCTGGACACATCTCAAACTACGATCAATCATGAACACAAATTACCAAGGTCATTAGAGCGAGTTTCAATCGAGTGTCGTAAAACCAAAACCAAAGTAATTGCTTTGACCAATCAAAAAGGACGGAGAAAACCCGGTAAACCAATCAAAACTCGAAGTAATTACACGTAGCCGACACAAAGCGCGGAAAAGTGTGCACGCGCGAGCCACGATTGGTTTTGGTTTCACTTCTGATTGGTTGAAAAAGTGGCGCGCGAATTTTGAGCCAATCACTAAGTAATGCAAAACCAAAGGAATTTGCCAATTACTTTCGACACTCAATTGAAAACCGCTCTAATCAAGGAGAACTGAATGAAACCAATCAGTAGAATAGAACAGTTCCCGATTAAGAGTCGAGAAACAAACAACAAACCAAAGGGTAAATATTCAATTAAATAATAAGCCTGTGGAAACTACATTTCAAGAGTCGAACCTACGACCTTCCAATTACAGTACAATAGCTCATTCGTAAAGCATCCGAACTCCGTAGTTATCAGAAGGTCGTAGGTTCGACTCTCCAAAAGAATACTCGGAGATTTTCCGATTATCGCCGAGTCAACATCGATTAATAAATGTCTTCTTGTAAACCTCTCTAAGAACACGTTCTCATATTACGTAACATCACTAATAATAATAATTATAATAATTTATTACTTATAGTGCGCCTGTTACATTGAGAGATGCTCACAGGCGCAATCATCGTACAAATCACGATAATCATACCTGTGGTCCAAATCCTCCGTCAAGGATCTTACAGGTGTAAATGCACTTGTTCTCTGGGTTCTTCATGCTGGGATATGTTCTAGAGCTGCAGTATCCAACAGGCCATATGTAACGTTCTGAATGAAAACCGGGCCGTTCATGCACAATCTGCAAATATGAGATAATGGTAATGTTACAAAATCAAATACTCAAACTTGACTGCAAGCTCAGCTAAACTGCATTCCTTTCAATTAAATGGCTAATGGCAGCTACCGTGACACCGGTGAATAAGGGTAAAGTACGATCAGGTCACGTGGCCTATCCTGTCGGAGCTTACCCCTGTTCCTGCGGCATTAGGCAACTAAGAACATTTACACACCTCATCCTGGATGGGGTGCTGGTCTATTCCAACTCACGCAGTTTATTTCTGAGTGAAAAGAGACAATGCGAGAATGAAGTGTCTTGCCAAAAGAACACGCTACGACCGAGCAAGACCCTTCACAGAGACCACTGGATCAGGAGACCAGCCTGCTAACTACATGCACTAAGCGACTGCGTCTTGCTGCTAATAGGGAGTTTAAGATCTGCGACGCGACGGTAACGAAAACGTCATTTAAAATTGCAAGTTCAGGTTTATTAATCGTTTTCGTCGTTATGTCGGCTTGTCTATCTTCTAAAAACTAGTGTAACCTTCCAGGAACTGAATTAGGAGGTGCGGTATTGAATCTACGACAGAAAATTCAAATTCGCTGCCTTTTGTTCACGTTCTCCGTAAAACTTGAGAATTTGTCATTTCACGTCGTAGATTTGCCGAAAACGTGAAAGAAATGTACAAAAACTAAAAATGCACGTGCAGAGCGTGCAAAGCTATTGTTTTTGCTCATTAAATATGCAAAATTTGTGACGTTTTCGTTGCCGTCGCGTCGTAGATCTTAAACTCCCTAATGAAGACTACGAACATGATCAGACAATCATCTGCTTTCACAAATGATCTGATACTAACCTCCTGTACTACTTAATACCAGCACATCGTAGGGACAATGTAAACAACAAATTAAGTGATAAAATCAACTATTTTAGGACAGGCCATTTATGCCCAACATACCGATATGCACTAGGTTATGTTGTATAGTAGCGCATGAAAACTCCTTGACTACTTCTTACACTTTGTAAACTCACCTCACCAAGACTGTGAACTGTCAGTCCCCCCAGTGAAATGGGAAAGATTGGCTTGCCTAAGAAATTAAAAAAAAAAAACATGTGAGCTTTAAACGTTAGTTATTTCACTCTTAATCTGTGCCAAATATTTGAAATCAAATTAAGTGTCACCAGGCCAATAGATCCTTTTGCATACCTGTACTTGTCAATTCACATAAACATGTAAACTTAGATGATTTGCTTGCATACATAAGACATGAAAAAGGACAAAGGCGCGAGGTGCTATTTTGAGAACCAAAAAGCAAAGCAAAAAAAGAATGTTCTTTGGCTGAGTAATATTTTACAGCGTTTGTCTGTATTGTGCTATGAAGGTTGGAAGCCATCTTGAATAATCAAAAACTTCAAACCAAAGCAGGTTGAATGGCTTGTGCTACGGTAGGATGTCTGTTTACCTTTAGCATCCACTGCTATTGGCTGCACCTTCCTTTTAACTGCTGTACCTGGCTTCTTCCTCTTGGGCTTCACCCCAAGAGCCCCCTGAACAGTTCCCGATACAGCTGAAAGCAAAACAAAAGTACCTTTCACCACACTACACAACCCTAACGCTGCACCTCTTCAATGTATATCTTAAAAGAAACAGGTAAAAGGAAATAAAATTTTATAAGAATGAAGCCATGGTATATGTTTCAGTGGCTTACCCACTTGTGCAGCTGTAAGAGAAAGATGAGACACTAAGCCATTTAAACGTGAAATATGTAAAGAAGCACAGCTCTACATACATACATACATACATACATACATACATACATACATACACACTTAATTGAACCCTCCCCATAGGGGCTTTTCAGGGCCAATGAAACACAACGAAACGCCAGAACAGAACAACAACAACAACAACAACAACTGTTAAGAATCCCAACTGGCCGGAGGCAAACCAGTTGGCTATTTACAAGTGCAGCTGGGTAGTTGAACCAGGGAATACCGGGATCAAATTCAACAAGTGGTTAGAGCAGGTCTTGAACCCAGGATCTCCAAATCTCAAGGCAAGTGCCCTAACCACTGGGCCCAAGTGTCTCCTAAATCTAAATCCCCTGTATCCTCTAAATTATCCCAGGTTGGCCTCTAATCCATCGGACCTTGGTTGTTCAGAAATTATTCATGGTTGACCCAGTAGTGTCTGTAACTTATGGATATTACACTAAGAACTTGTCCTCCTGTCAACAGTTTTTTGTCACACCTTTCACTATGGATGCAGCAGTAGTTGTGGCAGCTTGGGAGCTCTCAGGTTGAGTTTTGACTCTCTTAGGTTTCGCAGGTTTTTTCTTTTCCAATTTGGCTGGTTTCTCTTTTGAGCCATCTTTAGCTGATTAAGAAAATAGAAAAAAATAAAGTAACATTCTCTTACAATCCTGGTCAAAATTGTTGTGGCAATAATATTGCCTGTTTTGCAACCACTTATGACAATAATCTCTGCCCTCCCACCCCCTCCCCCATACAATGTTAATACATGTATCTGGCATTTGCACTGACGACATTTGAATTGCAGCTTTATGAGAGCATAGTACCGAGGGGGATGGGGGTTGATAACATTACTTGAGAGAACTTTTTACCATTTTTTGACAATATCATTGGTGAAACAGTTACGTACCAGTAACAACACCATTGGAGGCAAACACTATTTTTGACCAGGATTGTAAAATAACAATGAGTTTATAGTGCAGGCGCGGATCCAGGGGAGGTGAAATGGGTGAATTTTCAACCCCCACCCCCCCCCCCTTTTTCTGAGCCCCCCTTCTTGCACAGACCTCAAACACCTCAACCAGGCTTTGGTTCTATTACATTATTACAAAAATTCACCCCCCATTTCAAAATCCTGGATCTGCACATGTAGTGGCATTGCCATGGGCTAACATGAACAGCAAATCTTAAGTAACAAGAAAGAGGAAAACAAAAATATTACATAACTATACTAAAAGACATATCTCCCCGTCTGGGGTTTTTTAACAAAATAATGGCTTGTCAGAGGAGCGTTTGGTGAGACAAGGAAAGGAGATTTCTGTTACTCCCCTCAATAACCTAACAATAAGGTAATAAAACCTCTTACTAACCTGGTTCAAGGGCAGTTTCTTTAGTCATAGCCCCTGTTTTTCCAGTTCAATTTAAAATGAATGGTAAAAAAACAATTGAATAACAAAGAGAGATTGCTTACAATCAGCCCAAGAAATCAAGGTAACTAAGATATTTATTTCATCTTACAAAGATCAAATTACACACAAAACACCATTAAAGAAAACCATCAAAACAAAATTGCTATGCTGTAGATTATTCTTCTTCTGGTGATTATGCTCAAGAGCAGGTCACTAACACCATAAAATCTCCTCTTTACGGCCATCCCTTAAAACTCGTCATAACGGCCATTCATCATGAAGACCATGTCACAATACGCATTCTTTCTCCAGGCCTTTTGTCGAAAATTGTGCCTTCCAGTAGAATTTACATCCTACTGGATTGCCCAATCAGAGCATGTTTATGATGTGG
>NC_090895.1:41506134-41513634 GCF_036669925.1 Montipora capricornis | reverse complement strand
ATACGGAGTCCTTTGAGGTTCTAGAAAGCTATTTCACTTCTATGCTAAAATAAAGTTATTAATAATAATAATATTAATTTTGTTTGTTTCCTTTTTTGTTTTGTTCACTAATTCCAGGGCTTGAGGTTAATGAAAATAAAATGTCCAGTCATCAGCTGGTATAAACAAAAGAGAAAAGTTTGGTCACCAAACCAAAACCTTTCGTCACCTGATTTTCTCATCTTATTCTGCATGGAAGCAAGGTCTACTTTTTGTACAATACTTCCAAGCTGGTGCAATTTACATTGATCAAAATAATTTTCTTTTTCTCGTGTACAGTAATCTTCAGTAGAGATAGCTGATACAAATCTCTGATTAACTGAGTCTTTGCCTCCTAAACAGAACACTTGCAATTAACTAGTGCAAAGATGTCTCACCTCCCGATATAAAATTGCTTCCAAACTATTTAAGGCTTTTGACCTGTAATTAACAAAGCATACAAACTTATTGTATTAACTGCCATTAGTACATCCTTGAGAGTCAGTATATCCTACAGGTGTACATCCCAAATTATGATTTTCTCCTGATTTACATTGTTTGAAGCAGGTTTTATTCTAATCCCAGGTTAAGTATGACCATGAAACTACAGAATGATTTCATGTGGAAATGAGCTTTTTTTTGTAAAGGAGACACTGACAAAGGGACCTTAAGATCTAAGATGGCAACATCAATGAAAACATCGTTCAGAATTACAAGTACTCATTCTAATTATTAGTCCAGCTTGTTGAACTATAAACTATCCAGGAACTGATTGAAGTGCAAAGAACGGTGTTGAAGCCTAGCAAAAATGTTGTCCTCAGAACTTGAGATTTCAAAGTCATTTTAAGTTTCACACCATACATGCAAAGTGATTGTTCGCTCATTAAAATTTAAGTTATTGTTTGGGGGCATTCTCATTGATAAAAAGAATTACATGTAAAAAACTTGTTGTCACTGACTAAAAAACTTATGTAAAAAGGACATTTTGGTCAAAATACTATGACCTTCTTCAGCATAAAATGGCTTAGGAATACAAAATGAGTGCTTAAAAAGCCGTAGAAACGTCACTTGGGATTGCCAAGGGCCTTGTAAATGTCCGGAATGTAAACGTGTTCATTAATGGAAGCCATTTTATGCTGAAGAAGGTCATAGTATTTTGACCGAAACATCCTTTTTACATAAGGTTTTTAGTCAGTGACAACAAGTTTTTAAATTCTTTTTATCATGCCTGACTACAACTACGGTATTTTTATTCTCATTGATGTTGCCATCAGAGCATGTTAACCCATGGATTCCCAGGGGTTCCCCATTGACGAGTAAAATCGTCTGGCGTTAGACAGAGTAAAATACTTAGTCTAGCCGGTTTGGGCCGCCGGTTTGGACGTCAAAGGGTTAACCCATTGACTCCCAGGGGTTCCCCATTGACGAGTAAAATAGTCTGGCGTTAGACAGAGTAAAATACTAAGTCTGGCCGGTTTGGGCTGGTTTGGACGTCAAAGTTGTCTGAATGGATTTGTTGAGGAAAATTTGGAAATCAAAGTGCTAATAATACTTTTAATACATGGAAAAATTCTGATTGGCTAAGAGAAATGCAGTTTTTGAGTTACAACAGTGCAGAAAACCGTTAATTCAGAGCAAAAAGAGGTAACAAACCACGCAGTTTGATTGATCAACCAATCAAATACAAGCATTGGATGGCACAAACTTTGGATCATGATTTGTGATAGGTGATACACAAGCGTTGCCTCTGCATAGTTACGATTAGTTATTTTGAATTGTTTTTCAAGTATACTATTAACCCATTGATCCCTGAGAGTGACAATCGACAGATTTTACTCTGTATAATGCCAGAAGATTTTACTTGTCAACTGGAGGTATCGTAGGGTGTTTCAGTGTGTTAAGAAGTAATCATAAGATTGTTCTCATGCAATTTGGATAAATACTGTGAGCACAAGTAACTTTTTTCAAAGACTACAAATACATGTATTGCTTGAGCCTGTTTGTTTGTCGTTGAAAAAATTCACCTGTGCTCATTTACAGTATTTGAAATTGCACTTCACTTGAAGTCACATAATTACCTATACTAAAAACAGGATTCACAATAATCATAAACTGTGTGTTCTGATAATTCATCTGTTTATTTTAGACGAGCACGAATCGAGACATTTTCTTTTTGTTTGGCAGTTTCTTTTAATTCTTGACCTTCATTGGGATAAAGAAATTTAAAATTCCAAGTACATTGTTACCCCAGTGTGTCTTCACCCACAACAGCCTTGAGAGACAAAATTATTACCTTCCAGGTTCAGTAAATATTGATTCAATCTTCCTGAAAGTACCCTTCTTAACTCAATAACAGCAAAATCACTGACCTCGGTGGAACAAGACCACTTTCAACAACTTGATCAGCTATATCTTTAACATGCAACTTCCCTCCATTCTGAAGCAGAATACGCTAGAAATAAAAGTCCAAAAAGTCATTTAGGCAAATACATGGGTGCTACTAAAGCTCTCATTGATAGAATTCTTTGGTACCACTGATGTACAGGACCACTGTTTTACAAGATCTTGTGTACATGTACTCTAGATAACCCTACAAAATTAATATGGCAAAAATCAGGTTCAAAACAGCAACCGGCAATAAACCAAATTGAATGTACCGGTAAGCTGTTCATGTGATACACTTTCAGATGTCTGTTGGATTTCTATAGACGTTTGTCTATTGACATCTTGGCAGTTGACCAATATTTACAATTACCCACTTCAAATTACCAAGACAATCTTAGACTACTATATATTAGATATTTTTTTTCAAAAAGGAAAATTAACTAAAAAATATGCTGTAGTAAACTATACCTCTGACAGCTCCAGAAGTGTCTTTTCGAATAATTCTGCTTTGGTAGATTCTGTGACACCACTGCTAAAGAAAGAATTAATGGAAATCTGGTAATTAATTTAAAAATACATGTAGGTAAGTGGGCTACATGTAGAGGTCAGTGTTTTCTTTTGACCATGTAATATGGAATGATATCTTCATCACTATACAGACTATGAAATTTGACATCCAACCAACACTCCTCTCAATGTGCTACAAATGCAAATGCACATGCGCATTATTTCCACCAATCATACTTTCAGAGACAGATGATGAAATTAAAAGCAAAAACCCAAATGGTGGACCAAACTGAGCTAAGTGTCATGCAGGAGGTTGTGTGCTCAAATCCCGGCTGAATCAACACTCGGGATCTTAAAATATCTGAGGAGAAAGTGCTGCCTTTGTCATGGCATCTGCAAATGGTTAGACTTTCAAGTCTTCTTGGATAAGGACTATAAACCGTAGGCCCCATCTCACAAACATCCTCCTTGCTCATAAGATTTGTTCCCTGTGGGATGTTGAAGAACCCACATACTACAGTGTATTCGACAAGAGTAGGGGATCATGGATTCCCCTGTGTTGTGGCTGTCCTGTTCTCTTCAGCAGAAGTGGCCAGCTTGGCGTGATGCCATTAAAAAGGTTTATGGTGTATGAGACCACCTAAGCAGAAACAGCCATAGGTCAAAGGACTTTGTCAAGTGCTGGAACATGTAGATACAGATGCGTATATGTAGACAATTTTGGTCAGTTGTCAGTGATTATTTAAAGCACTGACTAACTATATCTAATTACGTGTATTTCTCGGCTGTATCTGGATGACTGTGAAAAATGAAACTGTTGCATTGGAATTGACCTTCTGGGTCCACAAGTTCATTAACCTGAAGGCAGCCCAGATCATTGGTAAACAGTGGAATGTTCCAATTGAGTTTGCTGGTTTTCTACTCAGTTCCGATAGTTTTGTTTGAGTTTGGACAATGTGCGAGCCAGCGAGGCATGCGACGAGGCATGCGAGCCATGACTGCAAGTCATGCGAGCCGTGATGGCGAGTCAACTTGCAAATCACACAGTTATTGAAAGCTAACCGTTTTAACCCTTTCACTCCTGTGGGGTTCCCCATTGACGAGTAAAATCATCTGGCATAAGACAGAGTAAAATCTATAAGTGGCACTCTTGGGAGTGAAAGGGTTAATGGGGACATAGTTTTTGAGTGAATGTAGCTGTTGTTAAACCTTTCACTCCAGTGGGGTTCCCCATTGACGAGGAAAATCATCTGGCGTTAGACAGAGTAAAATCTATAAGTCTCATTGGCCCTTACAGGATTGAAAGGGTTAACCCTTTCAATCCTAACCTAAAATGGGTGCTTAAACTTAATAACAGGTTATCAGCGCAGGCAACCCTAAAACCCGGAATCTGGAATCCGGAATCACAGGTCATTGTTTTACCAATACAGAGAGTAAAAACTATCCTAAACATTCATAAGTTAGCTTTTATGAATGTTTAGGATAGTTTTTACTCTCTGTATTGGTAAAACGACCTGTGATTCCGGATTCCGGATTCCGCGTTTTAGGGTTGCCCATCAGCGCTATTTAAAATGGGTGCTTAGACTTAAATGCGAAATTTGCATGGCTCGTAGACTTGCTGGCTTGCAGATTGTCCAGCCCCGTTTCGTTTCCAGGTACGACGCTTTTCCCATCACCTTAGAAGCGAACATTTTTATTCAGTTTTTCAGCATCCATTTTCACTCGATTCATCTTCCAAAGCGGATTATCCCATTGTGTACCGCATTTTCTTTAACGCACTTACAGAATTTATTGATTAACTAACTGAGGTACACCATAAAGCTTACTATTCAATGTCGTCGCCTTCAGGCTGTTCCTCGACTTCCTCCGAAGTTATACCAGACGTGGAAAGTCCCCCTGTGTCAAGGGATGGAAACAAAGAGGACGAACCTATGTCTTCAGAGCTGGCAGGTGAGGGCGAGAACATGTTCAAAGTAGTAGGAGATAACATTCTAACGAAAAGCAGCACGTTGATATCAATAACTGCCAAGACCCAGAATAAGACTAAGACTGCATATTGCTTAAATAAAGCAACTCAATTCATTCGCTCAGGAAGCCGCCATGTTTGAGTGTGAAAGGCGCGGTTACAAAAGCACATAGGGGAGGGGAGGGTACGAATCACTTACTAATTGTTTTAAAATCAAGAGGCTACGGGTAGCCTACACTTTGTTCAAAGGATTTTTAGCCGATTGCCACCAAATTTTGACAGTGGCTAAATTAACATATAAACAACAAAAAGTTGTCTGCGAATTTTTTATTTCAAAATATATTTCCTCTGAGAGCGATTTTCTTAATACTATTTCATACATTTTCTTAATAATATTTTGAAAACGTTCTATAACTTTTCACTGTGAGTATGGCAAACCGCAGACACGTTTTTTTAAGCACTTTGGGTCGGGAAACGGAGGAACAAAATAAAATAGCGAAAAGCAAAATTTGCTTTGACTTGTAGCTTTGAAAAGGTGATTCGAACGCTCGGATTTAGAGGTCGTGAAAACTTCGGCAATTCATTTCATTTATGAAATCTTGATATGGTTTGATAGCCAGCTCTATAAGCTTTAATTTGATATAGGGGTTTAGATATCTAAAGTTTAAACCGGACGCGCTGCATCGCTCGGACGCGAGACACCCCTGAAGGTATATGGTAACCTTAATATCGTGTCACGCAAAAGCTTAGAAATTCAACCTTGCTTTCTCACAAGACGAAAAAGCCTATCAAACTGAAAATTTGTGAAAAGATAAGTCTTCAGCTGTTCTAATAACTAATTAAACGAACTTCTCAAACGGATTGATGATTCCTTGTTTTTTTTTTATGACGTCACGTGAAAACCAAGAAATTACGATATCTGTTACAGAGTCATAGATAACTGGATATTGCCTTGCGTGGAACAAAAACACAAAAACTCGTTTCCAGTCACGCGCACAATTCTTTAATACATATTTCCCATGTTTTTAAATTTAAAAAGTGTTGTGTTGTTTTTAAAAATATCGATATTTCCCCGGTAATCTGTCCCGTTGTCTTCTGTGGTTTAGTGTGGTCATCGCGATTGCCTCTGAAGAAAGAGATACCGAGTTCGAATCCTACTTGAACTGCCTTCTACGAGAAAGAGAAATTTTACGCATGCGCAGCCAGAGCGCGACCCCCCCGAAAAAAGTCTAAAGTCCAAAAACGGAGTCGAATCCTATACTTCGTTATTCGAACTAAGTAAAAACACATATTTAACCTTAAAATGTAATTTTAGATGAAACAAACAAACAAACAGAAAATTTAAAAGAGTGAGAGTCTCTTTCTCAATGTTACCACCAATATCCCTCCTAAAGAGGGTGGGATATTACACAAATCCACGTGTACGTATATTCTACGGGGCAATTCCAACTTGAAATGATTCAGTTGAAGTTCAATGGTAAGCGTCCATAGACACGAAGTTGGATATTTGCAAAGGGAGACAGGGATAGCGACTTGTTTTGCCTTTAATTTGCCTTGAAGTTGCTATATTTGATTTGGAAGACTTTGTTGGAAGATTTGGGCAAAAACACTACTTTAAACTACTAAATTTCCGACCGTACCCAAATACGCCTCTGCATAGCTTTTACGTGTGCCATTCTGCAAGAGGTAGTGCTTGCATCAGATCCTAGAAGATGCGAGAACTGCATTGAAGATCGCATATATTGAGTCACAAATTGATACGATTTAGCTAGAGTTATAGTAGGAGACAGCGCTTTTCAAAAATTGGAACGGATACCTCGAAAGCCTTGGTTTCAGATTTTATAGGTCCTTCAAAAACGGACAAACGACCAAATTAACATCAGTGGAAAACACAATTTTTATTCAATGCGTCTAAGGTGTCTACCTACATCTACATTTACATCTATATTTGCTAAAATTTGGTTTTATCAACGGAGTTGATAATGTAAATTGGCCACCGTGCAGAGATTCTAAAAGCTGACGTTTCGAGCGTTAGCCCTTCGTCAGAGCGAATCCAAAAGGTTGCCCATCACGGCAAGATGAAACTGACTAAACTTAGTCTCTGGTCTCTATCATGAACAGAGACATATCGGTCATTTCTGAGCGGGTGAGTGGATAGGCTCGATTACCAGCAGCTCTTTCGGGGAATGAGCCAGCGCTCACTCCCGAAATCACGGCCGTCTCTTCTCGGGAAGGAACGAAGACCGGACCCGAGAAAGCGGTGGAGATCGAGCCTAGAGAGGGTACACGTGGTGACGTTTGACCAAATTCCGCGTCTCTTTTCGTGCAATTTTGGACACAGCCAAATCCCCGGCCACAACTACAAGGAAATGCATCGACACTGAGGCCTAAAAGTACCGTTTTCTTGTTTTACTTTTGTCAACTGAACTCTTTTATGAGCCAATAAGAAACAGTGCTGTACTACCAAAACAACTTATTTTAATGTGCCACCGCTATTGATAGCACAAGATCACGTAAATCCTTGCGAACAAAAATTGGAATGCTCTACCAATAGATTTTATATAACTTTGGTTGTTGAAACATGTTTGGACAGCGCCTGGGTACGTAACCCTGCAAGCCGAGGA
>NC_090895.1:41493634-41501134 GCF_036669925.1 Montipora capricornis | reverse complement strand
GTTTGACTAACATTCACGGGCCTTCTGGGAGCATATTCAGGTATTGCCTTGGTTGATGTTGACATTAGGGGCTGAGGAGCACCTACGAATACATGTACCAATTAGCGAGGAAGTATTTCAAGGCCGCAAAACGACGATTGGACTGGACTTCTGGTACCCATTTCAGCTCTGGTACTTAATTCTGGAACTCATTTTACCGACAACAGATGGATGGAAAGCTGAGTGAACTTTGGAGCGCACGTGCTGGGATTTGAACCCCGAGCGCTGGGATGCGTTCCGCGAGCGATATCCACCACACTGCGCGATCCTTAAAACTGATTTCACCGATATGAAACAAGTTTTAAAGAACTTTGCGATAATCAGAAACACGTGAGCCATTCGAATCCCTTACCATTGGTCTTATTGCTCGCTGACGTAGTACTGCGTTTCAGCCGCTCATTCTCTATTTGTAGGTTGTGCAGTTGTGTTTCATATTTCTTTATGGTGGCTTCGAGACGGGCCTCCAATGACGCTACTTTACGGTCCGAATCCGAACGAAGCTCACTGTGACGTCTGTGGAGAAGGACAAAATTACCGTTACTTCTGTCGTTGAGTGGTTTTCAATTGAGTGTCGAAAGTAATTAGCAAATTGCTTTGGTTTATGATTAGTTTACTCAGTGATTGGTTCAAAGTCCCGCGCCACTTTTTCAACCAATCAGAAGTGAAACCAAAACCAATCGTGGCTCGCGCGTGCACATTTTCTACATGTAATTACTTCGAGTTTTGATTGGTTTACCGGATTGTTTCCGTCCTTTCTGATTGGCTAAAGTAATTGCTTTGGTTTTGGTTTTACGACACTCAATTGAAAATTGCTCTAAAAACTAAACTTTGAATAATCACTTACTTTCGGATTTAACAGCAGTTACTGGAAGGGCAGTTTCAAAAATTAAAAGCAATTTGGAAATTGATGAATGATTGGTGTTGCAGCTCTACGCTTAGTGATTGGTTACAAAAATTTCGCGCCACTGTCTCCCAAAAACAACTGTGACTTGCTTGCCACATTTTGCCGCCTTCACGTCGGCATCACGCATTTTCTCTGCGTAGTAATTGCCTCATTCGACTGTCTTTGGGCTTTGTGATTGGTCAAGGCAATCACTTACGGCATTCGACTGGAAACTACCAATCTCTTGACATCGACATGAAGATGGTGCAATGTACAAATGCTACACGGCGAACAAAAGAAGTTAACGATTGATCTTTTCTTTTCGTCCAACAAAATGGTGGTGATGTCGTTACGTGAAAATCATAGAGAAAGAGACCCATTCAAGCCGTTAGGATACGTGAATTTCAGTAATTTCTTTGCTTAAATAGAAAGGGAGAATGTCTCCCAAAACTTCCCAGTTACACTTGGAGCACCAGCGGATAATGCTGTGTTGTCACGCTCTGATTAACTCATGTAGCATCATGCTACTGATAGTAAAGAAGAGGGGAGCGTTGCGTGACATCACATAAGTTTTATTTTTCCCCTTTTACCAACTCTTAAGGTTTCCTGCTTTTAAAATTTCAAACCTGAATTCGTTGTCCTTAATGTCTGCCAAAACATCTTGGTTTTTCCTCAGGGCGTTCCTGTATTTATCCTGATATTTCGCCTCTAATGTTGATAGCTCCTCGCGGAGACTGGCAACTTCGGTTCTCAAGTTCCTGTTATCATCCTGTTTCAAGGGAAAGTGGCGTGACTTAAAAAACAACTTTGGTTTATGTTGGCTGGCATAAAAAAATTGCTTTCATTTTCTTTAGAAAGCTCAAAATCCCTTTGTCTTCTCGTTACCTATCAAAAGCAGTTACCGGTATCCCAAAGCTGATTGAAGACCCAACGAGAAGTCAAAGCAAGATGCTGTCGCAGGTTCTATTGTTTGTTATTTGTTTGTTGTTTGTTTGTTATTTATTTGTTTGAGCAGGTTGAAGTTTTGGCAGCTATTCAGCTGATGTGGATCTGCTATACCCACCCACCCATATACTCACAGAGGACAGTCACAACACCGGGAACTTCATCCCCTACTCTTCTCGAATAATGTGTGGGTTCTTTAACGTCCCACAGGGAACTAATGAACATGGAAGATATCAATTTGTGAGACGGGGCCTACGGTTTATCGTCCTTATCCGACAAGACAAGAGAGTCTAACCATTTGCGGATGTAATTACAAAGGCAGCAATTTCTCCTCAGTTATTTAAAGACCCTGAGTGTTGGTTCGGCCGGAGTAGAATTAACGACCTCCCAAATGGCAGCCCGATGCTCAACCAACTGAGCCACCGGTGCGCGGTGAAAATGCAAGAATCCCTTTCATCCCAGTAACCGCAAGCTGGTCATATGGAGAATTTTCGTTCCATTAAGCGAGATCTCGGCCTCGGAAACCGAATCTGGGGCAAGTCCGACCTCCCATATGAACACAGATAGGTTATTAAAGAATGACCGCAAAGGCCGGCGACCTTTCAGCGAGCTATCGAATAATACAGGTACTGCGCAGAGGGATTGGGAGACGGAAAGGTTTGTGACAGTGTCGATGTTCATGTTAAGTTAGGCATCATCCTTACCTCAAGTTGACCAACGAGCTGAAGGTTGCCGTGACCATGCAAATCCGATAAATCCTACAATTAAACAAAAACAATTATGAGATACTACACAGAAGTGCAAAGGACAAGAAAAAAATCTCTTTCAGGTTGTTCAAAATGAGATTTCCCTTTTAATTAAAGCTCATTTCCGGTCGCGGGCGTGACATTGGGTCCATATAGACCATAAATATTCCATTTTGTCCGTGCCACACAAAGGATTGAAACTACCCAGGATTCGCTAGGAACTTACTATTCGTGATATCGTCAACTGAGGAGTGGTTAAGATAAACTGCATTGGAATTTTAGCGAAGATTAAGGATTGTAGTTTCTTATAAAGTTGCTCTCTAATCCCTGTTTTGAGAACTACAATAAAAAAGATAAGTCATCGTGCTTGCTTACGAGACATAAAGGGCCAATCTTCTCCCATTGACGCCTGTACTGACACTAATCACGTGCGTTATTCCATCGGCACAGGGTACATATTGCGGCAGCTAAACGAGAGGGTTTTTAAAGCAACATTTAAAAAAACAACCGATGGGTAGAAAGTCTAGAACATATGGATCACTGTCTTATATAGTTTATGGCAAAATCACTCCACTTAAAACGACGTCGACTCAAAACGTTTCTCGAGTCGTTGTTTTCAAAATCATAATTTAAATCCGTGGGTAAGGGGCTTTGTATACGTTTTTAGCTATAACTTTTTCTCCTTCCTATAAATTTTTAAATTTTTTTTTAAATTTGTTGTGAATTAAAGGGGATAATTTGTACACCAAAATTATGCAATAAAAACTATAGGTCACTGTGCTCGTTTAAGAGTAAAACACCATCGCACCTGTCTATCTCGATTATCGTAGATCGAAACAACAAAATTCGCCATGTTCTCGGAATGCACACACTTATTCGCAAAGAGATAATTATGGATCATTCCCAATTTCTCTCACGTGTTTTGAGAACTGTTTCAGCATGTATGACCGTCTTGTGCCATATTTACAATGCTGCAAATTTGATACAAATTATAAATATTGACGCACCAAATGCGCAGTACAATACCGAGGAATCGCCTTCAAAACAGTATGTAACGTTAGCGATCTCTTCCCTATAAAGTCTACTGGACAATGTTATAAAGCGCTGTGAACGATCAATAGTGAACGTAGCGTAATAGAAATGGACTATTGAACAACATGTCCGCCGGGACAGCGTTTCGACTAGCTACTCGCAGAGGACGATTTTGTAAATAAAGTAAAAGCTTACCGTCAGCTGATCATTCAAGGCTGTATCTCGCAAATGCCTGTTTTCAAGTCTTAACGCTTCGAGCTGAGCATTTGTTACCTGGGAAAATCAAATACAAATAACACAAAAACAACAAATACGTTTGACAAAAAAAATTTAAACTAATAAACTGGTAATATGAGATATGAAAGCAATCATTTTCTTAAATTGTGTATATGTTGATGTATATAAATTATCTATAGTTTTCATTATTATAATTCATTTGCTTTTTATTATTTCAGCCAATTCAACTCACTTACTAATTCTCCTCCCGGGAACTGAAGCCTGGTTTGCACTGGGGACGCAGGCACAAGCCGAGCATAAGAGCTCTCATTTCACCGTGAAAACTGCCCAGACGCAAGCATAAATACAAGCGCAAACACAAGCAAAAGGATCAAAGTTTTTCCTTTTCTTGTGCTTCAGTTTTGCTTGCGTTCTCCTTATGCCGTGAAAAAACGAAGACGGCATAAGCACACGGAAATTTGTTACATCTGGCCCTGTCCGGCCAATTAAAGAACTCGTTCCAGATTCCCAGCGTCTGAGCATTTGAACAAAATGGCGGATGCCGTGGTTGATTTTGATGAAAACTCACGCTTGTGTCGACGTTCGTTTTCACTGAGCATAAGCTACTTATGCTTTCATTTGCCTTTGCTTGCGTCGCGAGTGAAATGACCGTTGAGGTTGTTAATATATCGATGACGATGAGCACCCGACAATAAATTTTCGATTTTCTCTCGAACTTCCTCGTCCTTTAGAACAGTTTCATTGCCGAGTAGTTTGTACACAATGTACATTTCGCACGACTTGGAATGACCGCTGTCTTTGTTGCTTAAAATAAGCGCTATATTTTTAAACCCACTATGGAAGTGCTTTATTTTCAGCAACCCTTAGTCCTCCCTTTACATTCCTGGATCTCGCACGTCTTGATTTTACCTGGAGCTCAGCTGCTGTCCGATCTAGTTTTGAAGTTGTCTCTCGCAGATCTTTTTCCATTCGCTGAGCTCGTTCAGTAATAGAAGCCATTGCTGTATCCCTGAATTCAAAGAGACAATGACGAATTAAAGGCGGCATCGATACACCAAATAATTTTTTTTTTCCTTTGGGGGGGGGGGGGGGGGGAGGGAGGGAGTAATTCTTTTGGAATACCTTTGATTGACACATAACGCGCAAGATTTCGTACGTAAAACTACGACCTCAAGACAAGCTAACCTTTTATGCAAGTCAGCAGTCATATTAGCGATCTGTTGCTTCATTCCTTCCACTTCAGCTTGGTGTCCTTCATCTCCGGTTGAAATTTGTTCCTTTAACTGGAATATTTAAGAGAATACTAACCTTAAGCAATGTCAAGCAGTCAATAATTGAAGATTTAGGGGAGAAAATTTTTATTGGAATTTATCTTCACGTGCTGACGTCGTCGTTTTGAAGGCGACGGCTAAGAAATGGACAAAAGTGAAATCGCACGTGCAGGGCGTGAAAGTTATTGTTTTTGCCCACTAAATACGCACATTTGTGAGGTTCTCGTTGTCGTCACCGTTGTAGTTGCTTAAGTTCCTTAACATCATTGGTTAAATGAGGAAAAATAATCGTGATCACGTGCAGCACGCATTTTAGCTCATCTTTTTGAGATACTCTCCATGACAACGATGTCAAATCACCAAATTTGAGGTTTTGATGACGACGTGAGCATGCAACAGAGAATCTTTCATTCCCGCTATTTTTACTCTGAAACCGCTCGTACCAATTTATTTTAAGGATAACTGATTAGAGTGTAATGTGCTTGTTTTGTACCCCATATGAACCATGTGAGCGTTAGCCCTACTGATGGAAATGGGCCCACACAAGGACAGAGAAAAACTCTGACCAGGGTGGGAAATGAACCCACGACCTTCGGGTTAGATCACCGCTGCTCTACCGACTGAGCTACAAGGTTAGACGGGAGCAGGCCGTGGAACTGAAGATATTAAGGTCACGGCAATGAACCGTGTACAAGTACAAGGAAGGATTACGTTTTTTGCAAACGTTGGCCGTAAAGCATATTTCAACAGACTTAACTGATTAGAGTGTAATGTGAAGTGCTTGTTTCACATTGCACTCTAATCAGTTAAGTCTGTTGAAATATAGCGCTTCATGACCAACGTTTGCAAAAAACGTAACCTTTCCTTGTATTTTAAGGATACTTCACTAACAATGTACGATGTAAACGAGATGGAAAATCACGAAAGACTAAAGACAGTCAACATACAGCTGTAAGTTATATTTTGAAGTGAAGTAAAGTAGAAAAGAAAGACAGATAACTTGAAGGTAGAGATTTAAAGCAGAAACTGTGTAAAAAAAGAACCAAAGTGCCAAAGTTTTAAATCAAGGATGATCCTTCGTTTAATACTTTGACACAGGTAAGATAATTCTCTACAACAGTACAGCAAAAACAAATTTGGTACTCAAACCTTTGAATTTTCAAGCGCTAGTTGTTTAAGGTCATTTTCTTCAATATATTTAACTTGCTCCTCCTGAAAATTTCAAAAGCAATCAGTAGAAAAATCCTTATCATTGATTAAGTTTTCGCCAGCGTGCCTTGTGACCCGGCCAGTTACTGAACAAAGCGAGATTCCAGTTGATGTTATCTCAATAGGCCATTTCCGAGTTGCTGCTTGTCTCGGCTTCGAAGTGAGTCTTGGTGCTCAACTATTGAAAGGGAAATGAGTTTGATTTGCATAAGAATACGCAACGCATTTACTTTTGAATGGTTGTGCACCAGGACTCGCTTTGAAACTGAGGCATGCAGCAACTCGGAAATGGGCTATTTATCATATCTCTCAAATAGTACGCGCGCCTTGATTGACTAATTTAGCGGGCCGAATTCAATAGCGCGGCCCGCTGTCCGGCCGGTTTGATACAACATTTTGTTTCCGTTATATATTCTTCACGTTTGCGATTTACTCCATTCGTTTTTCTTCCTCGATTTATGGCCCGTATGCTTTGCAATTGGGCCATAAATAAATCAACGGAAATAAACCGGTCAGTAACCAACAGTACGGAACTCGAACTCTGTTATTAGGAGGCATGAAAACTTCACAACACAGCGGGGGATACCTATCGTCTGAATGAAACTAATAAAGTTGACAAAAGAATATTCTGGTCCACACAAACCAGTACCTTCCTGCTAAGCTCTGCCTGCAGTTTGGAAAGTTCATTTTTGCTATTTTCGAGCCTATGAAAGAAAATAAAACAAAAAGCAAGCTTAGACATTAGATTTCACTTAAAATGGCAAAAGGGCAAGAAAATCGCAGAGTCTTGAGTATAATTCGAAAGCAATCGGTATGAGTAATGTCACACAGTCAAAATAGGATGAATCTTACGGCAAATTCAATTTGAAACTCGTGATTCCGAATTCCACAAAAAGATCGCGCGATTTTTTGTTTAGAGTGTCTTTTTCTCAGTCGATTCTCTTGGAAAGAGAGAGATTCTTTTCGTTTCTTTTCTTTCACCAACATGGGCGCGATGACGTCACGTGGAAACCACTTACTAACAACAAAGCAAATAACTGATGCTTACTTTTTGGTTAAGTGACTGACTTCGTTCTTCTGGTACTGGCTCGTATCCAAATGTGATCTGAAAAAAAAAAAAAAAAAATTCATAATGAAA
>NC_090895.1:41478634-41488634 GCF_036669925.1 Montipora capricornis | reverse complement strand
ATGTAGGGGTGGGGATGCTTATTAGAAATGTTGAATCAAATCCCCAAAGGACACCAATCTGGAAGTACCCCAGGCTTTTTTTGACCCCTAAAAGACAACATATTTAAAACCAATTAAATAATTGTTGATTTTTATATTTCTTCATGTGCAACCCTCAATGACACCTTCACAACTGCATATGATGGCGTTTTGCCTAGAACACCCTAAGTGAGACCAAATTCCAAAAACAATCAGTTCTGACCCTGTAGTTTTGAAGCATTTAAAGTGGCAGAATTTGGTTGCAATAATTTACATGACATGTACTATATTTTCCACCACATTTATCACGGCAAACACTTAAAGTTCAAATGTCGTATTTCTGGGCCACTGCACGTACCCGAGAATGCACCTCAGCCATTTCCTGTTGATGATCACGTTCAAGGTTTTCCATCATTTGCCTTCTTTTGTTGAGCTGTGCTTGGTATCCTAGCAACTGTTGCTAAAGAAGACAGAGCAAACATGTTGTTGTTTGTTTTCTGTTAATTAAATTTAGAGCCCCCAACAAACCCCCATTAATTTACCCACGGTGTTTTTTGTTTACATGGCCTTGCACACCTTATAAAACCCTTTTATTCCCAATAGTGACAGCTAAAGATTTTACTTTCTAACGCCAGATGATTTTACTCGTAAGATGGGGGAGTCACGCTTTGGTGACGAATGGGTTACAACATCCTAGGTCCACTCAAAAAACTACCTCAGGTTTGAGAGTGAGATTTACAGACTTTACTTCGTCTAACACCAGACGATGAAAGAGGTTTAAGACTTCTCAACATGGCCTCTCCTTTTTTTGAAGAAAAAGGATAGACCAGACACAGAGAACTGTGTCCCCAACTTTGCAAACAATTTGTGGATCCATTTACATCGCACCAGTTCATGAACAAGGGTTTTTTGAGATGAGAAATACATGTATCCAACCAATAGTATTAATTTCTAGTTCACAGGCTTAAAGTGGTACTATGATCAAAAAACCATTTCCTTTTTCTCTTCAAAATTTCGAAAGCATGTTCGCTTAACACCTAACTGGCAAAGTTTTGAGCTTTGAGTTTTATCCAAAGGCTGTTTATTTTGAGTGTAAGTTTTGGATTTCACGGTCCGCCATTACTCACTTTAACTGACCAATTGGACATCAGAGGGTTGGATCTAGAGAAAATAACGTCATTTACTCCCTAGCTTAAAAATTTCAGTGTGTAAACGCAATTTATATATATGCAAAACACGGGTTTAAAAGTCTGAAAGCCCAAAACTCCTGTGCTGCATATTAATTCATCTGCGTACACACCCATTGCATTCTTAAATTAGTGAGTCTTTGACGTCATTTTCTCCTCAACCCAACTCTCTCAAGATTTTAAAGTTAGTAATGGCGGACCAATAAATAAGAAAACTTCAGTTAAAATAAACAGGTGTCTTTTTAAAATCAGAACTTAAAACTTGGGTCAGTTAGTGTTTAGTTAACATAGTTTTGAAATCCAAAGAAAAAAAAGAATTGTTTTTTTGGTTGTTGTACCTCTTTAAAGCTTTGACCCAGCAGATTTCAGCCAAAAAGATGCAGTACCTGACAACAAATCTGAAATTTACACTTTCTGTAGAAAAACAGGAAATATCTACTGCATTCTTTCTTTGGGTAAAGAATGGCACTTGAACATAAAAAGTGACTCAATCACTGCCATAGAGGGACTCAAGTAACTGCATTAGTACCTTATGTTAATAAATTAAGAATGTCACAGACCATACACATAACTGTACCTGCATCGAATCGCACTTCTCAATCAAAGCTTTCTTTTGATTCTCCAGTCCTCTGATGCGGTCATCTCTCGCTTTTTTTCCTACATCCAATTCTGACATTTTGGCTTGATATTCCTAACAAAGGCAAAATCATCCATTCAGAGAGTACTTTTATTTGTTAATATTTAAAGACTAGGAGTCTGCATACATTTTATAAACATTTTCACATTTTAATACATTCACTTCCAGTAGCTGAATAACCTTTATATTACAACATGAACCCAACTGAAAATTTTGATCACAAAAATCTTCCACAATTCTTAAAAAAGTTTTTCAACAAGTTTTTTTCTTCCAAAATATCAGTGATCAGTTTACTACTGTAACCTGTAATACATGTAGGTACCTGTTAATGCCTGATGGTATCATGTAGAAAGTGGCCAACCAAGTACATTGTAAGTCCAGCAATTGTCTTAATTCCATGAATGGATGTTCACGACCAGTTGATTGAGTAGATTTTTAATAGTATTTTTTGTTACGTTCTGAGTTTCCGTCACACTTATTAGAACCATTATGTAGCTGGAACATGGAATGAACATTTTTGTATTTAACCGGGTAATAATTGTTCTTATTATACATTGTAGTCACCATCTGTCTTCTCATTGGCTAAAAGCCTACAGTTAATTCTGGGAAACAGCGCAACCTACAGATTATTCACTAGTCTGTACCTACATGTACAGTTATGTAACAAGAACATTAAGGTACCTCTATTTTATCCTTCAATTGATTCACTTCTGAATCTCTAGACTTAAGATCCACCAAAAGCTGCAAATGAAATTATTAAGGAAACCAAATTCCACAATATGTTTGAAAAACAAGAGGTCAAAACTCAGAAGGAAATATGATAGCATAATTGAGCGGCTGGCCAAGACAATTAAATTAAGTGGGTGGTGATCTTTGCCAGGTACTGAATTTTAACTCATTGACCCCTCAGTGAGAGACTAACGCCAGACAATTTTACTCATCAATGGGTGGCGGTTCAGGAATAGACTGCTAGCAGTCGCTTCTAAGTCAGTAGAGCCGCCCCGTTTAGTCACACAAGCAAGTTGAAGAGCCAAAGGGAGAATGGGGAAAGCTCTCTCCCCATGCCCCCTTCGGCTTGCTTGCGTGACTACAAAGGCTGGCCCAACTGACTGAGAATGGACTGCTAGTAGTCTAGTTTAGGAGTCAATGATAAATTATAAAGCTACATGTATGTTTACAATAGCATTTTAGCTGATTTGTGACAATATTAATATGAATCTCCGCAAAAACGAAGGATTTCTAACCTCTATTCCATGTATTCCTATTCTGGAATACAGTCAATCGAACACGCCCTTATTTGCATGTCTGAGCGTATCTGAACTTGAAAATGGAATTGATAACATCATTTCTTATATTCTTGGTATTTGCATAGTTAATACACTGTAGATGTAGGCTGGTTATGAAACTCGACAAGTTTCTTTGTTTCATGTTTTTGTTTGCTTTTTTGGCCTTGACCCTGCAAAAAACCCCGACAAAAACACGCTTTTTTCCGCAGGATAACCAATCAAAAGTTTCGACTAATTTATTCGAAATTAACTTGCGAACCAAAAACAAAAGATTGTGCAGGGTCATGGTCGGTTCAACATCTAATTGCGACTGCATTGCTCCTGCTTTTGAAATTCCCAGGGTTTCATAACCAGTCCCTAGATTAACTATGGTATTTGTGTGTAACTTATGTCATAATTGTTTATGTTGAAACCTTTTCTTATAATTATAAACGCTTGAAGAAAGAATCCTGAACGAGGATGCAACACACAGCTCTAGTGATAATACCCACTAGTGCACCTGACGTGTACTGGTTATTTACATGTACCTGATCTCTTTCCTTTTCAACCTGAATTGTTTGCTTGTTACTTTTCCTCTTCAGTTTGTCGTGTTCATGCTTCAATTTGTCAACCTTAGAAACATGTTCAGCAATACCATTATTATAGTACATGTAAGAAAATTCATCTTAATTAAATATTTTAATTATCTGACTCACTCGATCATGCAATAATAATTAATTGGCAGGGGTTTCCTAATGAGCAACCAAGGATTTATAAGGACAACCAAATTCACAGGTTTGGTTGCCCAGCTTTTAAAACAGGGACAACCTGGTTTTTTTTTAAAGCACTGTGCACTTACAGTGTATTTAGGATTATTTTTACCTCTTCTTTAAGATTAATCACATGCTCTTCATACTCTTCAACCAAATCCCTTTGGGTTAATTCCACCTCATCCACTTTATGCTGTAGCTCCCCAACCTGATTTTAGAAGAAAATTAATAAGCTCAACTGTGTAATAAAGTTTTTGTTTTTACACAATCTAGACTTTCTACTCTTCGATGAAACACATCACATATGATATGACATAATGTAACCCAATGTACATTGCAAATTATTACGCTTACACACTTCGTACTAGCAGAGAGGAGAACATAGTAAAAAAATAATGCTCAGACTGTAGGATCAGTTGATGCAAGATTGAACTTAAATTCTTTGTCAATGAAGCACGACCAAGACAAAATGTATAGCTGTTGTGAAATGTAGTCAGAAGCACAAAAGCTCTTTTACACAAGTGAACATTGAGAGCAACCCGTGTAAAATGGCTTGACCTTCAAACCTGGAAACAGAATGGTCCAATGGCTTGGGCCTTGGATTTGCATGCAGTTGTAACAGGTTTTAAATCCCGCTTTGGTCTCATTTATAATTTTTCCTTCAGTAAGGAGGTCCCAAATTCAAGTCTCAAACATTTGTAAATGGCCAACAGCTTGCATCTTACTAGCTTTTTCATGTTCTGTTTCATCTTTGTTGTTATTAAACCTGTTGTGATCCAGGGTCTGCAGGGTGGCATACCCTGGCAAGCAGGAACCAACTCGAAGCAGCTGCTAACTGGCAATGCCAAACTGGAACATGGTGCAGTGGAAAAAACACTTACCTAGGAACAAGTACCTTTGGGACAGGAAAGGTGGGGTTCAATGAATCCTAAACGATTCACAAACATGGCCCACAAAGATGCTATTAACAAGCTTTGAAACACCTAAACATACCTCCTGACATTTGTGTTCCAGTTGATCTTTCGCAAACTGAAGTTCCTTGTTTTTCTTGTCCAACTGTATCTGAACAGCATGCATGTGATTTTCCCACTCAGACTTCTTGGCAGTCACCATCAGATCAATCTGCCGCATCAGCTGAAAAGATAATACTTACACTACTAAAGCGATGACCTCTTGCAATGAGTCATTAGCACAGAGCTGCCGAGTGCAAGGTGTTTCTCTTCAAGAAAGATTCGGAGGGTCCAGGTGAGAATACACCTTTTAATTTACAGTTATGTGCTTGGTTAGTAGAGTCTGTTTACAAGCCAAGTGGCCCATCTGAGCCGTGGCATGAAGCGACTACTGTAGGAGTATTTTTTTACTTCCCCCTGGATGGGATGCCAGTCCATCACAGGGTTACCCCCAGCATTTCGCCGGTACCCATTTATACACCTGGGTGGAGAGAGGCACTGTGAGAGTAAAGCGTCTTGCCCAAGAACACAACACAATGTTCCCGGCCAGGACCGGAACCCAGACCACTCGATCCGGAGTCGAGCACACTAACCACGAGGCCACCGTGCCTCCCACATGTGCTTGGTTACCTGGCCTCTAATTGAAAGTGAGGCTGGTGTTGACCTTGTTATGATACACACCTCCCTGAATTTTTACGTTTAACTTAAGGATCTTCTTCTCATGCTAATTAGCTGAGTGAGCCCAGACAACATGAAGTATCATGTGAGCATTCTGTTGCTAAAAATTATCAGTCCAACAGGCTCAACACATTGAGCTTCAACCCATAGCAGAGTTCTCTTTTCCTTTACTTGTCAGCACAGCAAACACAAAAGAAAAGAGACATCCGCTAGCAAGAAAACCACTTACAGGCAAAAGGGTAAACAAGATCTTTGTCTACCTATTCAAAAGTTAGAATAATTATTAATATATGTATACAATTCTATAAATAATCTATATCTAGACGTGATTTTAATACAATGCAGTATTGCCATTACTCTACAACAATATGAAAATACATGAAGCACTCCTCTAAATTTGAAACAACATTATTGGATACCTCTCTTAATTCTTCCTCGCACGACGTCAATGAGCCTTTTCGGATCAAGCTGAAAAATAAAACTACATGTCAAAGAATGCAGCACACACTGCTGTACACTTGAAGAATTTCAAAATTACAACCTGCAATGGCTTTTGTTATGGCTTTCAGTGCACTAAAACATAAAGCCATAACAAAACAGAATATTACATGGGCCATTTTTTTTTAAAATTTATATAGCAGCTGTTGTTAACCCATTGACACCTCGAATGTTCTAGGATACCCCCAGTAGATGTAAAAAATTGTCTGGCATTAGATAGAGTAAAATCTGTCTCACTTCCAAGAACCGGTGGTCATTGGGTTAAATTAAGCTACACGTAATTACCCAGTCTGGCATTTACAATGGTGAGTAAGAGGTACATAATTATTTTGGTACAGAATAATTATTGTAAGCTGATTAGCGTGTGTCATCTCAAAATGACCGAGTAGATGATACACGGTTGTTGTGCACTGGTCAGCACGGCAATCTCTTTGCAGAGGAAATCCACATTATTTACAAACTCGAAGCAATTTAAACATCAGCTTGTAAATGCCAGAGAAACCACTAACAAAAAATGTGATTTGTTCTTTAATCAGACTCCAGAAATCAGTGTTACCTAATGTCCACCTTGAAAGGTTTTTCCTTTATGACTAAACATGTACATCATCATCATTGTTGCTTAACATCCATATTTCCCCATTTAAGATGGGGTTAGACGGGCGATGACTGTCCTCCACATCTGTCGATCTTGTACCATATATTCCTCTATTCCCAATATGTTCATATCCTCAGTCACACTGACCCATGTCCTCCCAATAATAATATACCAGGGTTCTCAATATGTTTTGGAGTAGACGGCTTAAATATAAAAGTAGGCGACGGAAGAAGCGCTTTGTCATTGTTTATAGCAAGTTTATGACCGAAAAGTAGATGGCTCTAAATTTAAAGTAGCCGGTTTTTTAGCCGGCTGCCGGCACTTAATGAGAACCCTGCATACATGTACATTCAACAAAGTGCACATTGACTAATAGTGCCATCAACGTTTCACCAGAATGTACACTTCAACATTTATTCATTCATTCTATTAGGATTACCTTCAAACCAGGCTTGTAATAGCCAATGGTTCTCGTAATAATGAAACCCTCATTATTAAAAACTTCAAACACTTCAAGTTATTAATTAAAAGCAAATCACTATTTTTTGGACCAAATTTCACTTTAATTTTGAGATAGTGGTTTGTCATATTGTTTGTGTAGATGATGTTCTATTACGATTTACAAAATAATTAGGATATAATATGCTCACTCTCATTGGTCAATAGCTGTGTTTAGATGAGAGTATGGAAACAAGGCTGTGACATCACACGAATTTTGATTGGTTATGTATTGTCAGATGTGTGTTTTGATTGGTTGGTAGGAAATATGAGCGTGTGTCAAGAAAATCTGTTTCGATCAAGAAGTAAAAAAAAACAGCATTTTCCTTCATTTGTTGAATTATCTTTGAGAAATATTATATAAAAGCAATAGAGGACTTTTTCAGTGCTTCCATAGCCTCATCTAAACACTCAGGGGAGTTCGAAGAATTCTCTACAGTTACGTGTCTCGGGTTTGCATAACTGTCTTGAATTCTCCCAACTCCCCCTCGTGTTTAGATGAGGCTATGGAAACATGGAAAACGTCCTCTATGGCTTATCAAAATGTTACCAAACGTTCATAATAAAAATATATTCATTTAAAAGCTACATGTATCTGATTGTAATCTATGTTGCAAACTTCAACAAGCACTAGAATATAGTTGTTTAATTTAGGGAGGCCTAATTTATATAAGAAAGTTAAGTTAGAAGTTTCTTATCTCATTCTCTGCTTGTATCTATTTGTATATTTAATTTTCTCTCTATGCCGCAAAATATTCAAAATAATGAACTAAAAAACTAATTCTTAATAAATATCAATTGAATACAATGCATTTCAGGTAACAGGGCTTAATAACTTTTTCATTTTGATAACATCAAATAAAACCACAAATCCTAAATACTCAGCTATGCATTCATAATTAACACCTGCAATGAAATTAAGATCTTGACAGTCTTGAAATAGATATTATCATTATTACCAGCAAGACCTATCTGTTTAAATATTTAGAACCTGTCAAAAGAATTATCATAACAAAGAAAAGAACAGTGAAAGGCAGTATCAATGATAACTTTTATTAGAATATTTATTGCATCTCAGAAAAAATTACAGGAAAATGTTGGCTCCACCAAATGCCTTGAGAGGAACAAAAGGAAGACCAAAATCGCCACATTTGCATTGCCGTTCACTCTCAAATAATTATTATGAGCTACAATCCAACGAGGAACAAACAAAGAAGCAGCAGTGGACACGACAGGTGAACTCTTTTTAGCATTTGAAGAAAACAAAAATTGTAGCCTGATGCAACAAAACATCTATTTGCTGGGTCAAGTAGAACAGGAGATTTTGCTAGTAAAGAGCATGTTCTATGTTTTCATCAAGAAAACAGTACTAATTATAAAGCTTTCAAACTAAGGATCACATGATATTATTTCTTACCCATTGACCTGAGGTATCTTTAAACAAAATTTTGAACAGAAACAAAAGTGATTCAGAGAATAAAATAATATTTAATTTTTTTTGGAGAGCACATTCACGTTAGTATTATTCTTGCCAAACACAATCATGTTTTAAGATAACACCCCTGTATACACTTTCTTACAAAACCTTTATCTTAGAAGAGAAGTTAAGATCAAACCCTGTACATAATATACAATAAGACTGTAGGATAATTACACAAACCACTTTACAAGTTCAGTAGATCTTTCCCAACAACACCAACACTCAGGGTCTTAACAGCTGAGGATAAAGCAGTGCCTTAAGCTTGTAATTTCATCTGCAAATGGTTACACTTTTCAAGTCTTTTCGGATAAAGACTATAAACTGTGTTGGAGCTAAACTTTATTATGATGCAAATTCTGTGAAGAGAAATAGTGCATTTTACATATATTTCCATCCAACATGGCCGCCATATGTCACGAAACGCTCCAGTGAAAATCAAGGTATTATACAAATTTGACAACTACAAGAGAAGCTTTCGAAGATGAATGTTAAGTGGACGGGTATTTTAGAACCTAGTCGGTCGTCAAAGCACTCATCAAATTATTGTTTACAAAATTATGCAAATACCTAACGCTACAACTATAATATTTATAAACATGAAGGCTCACCTATCAGCGAACAAGTTGGTAAACGTCTCCATATTCACAGGTTATCTTACTTGCAAACTAAACAATTCGCCTTTGAGTTCCACCGTTTTTCATATCAATCACATCTTAGTCGCCATTGTAATAATTCAATGATGTACATCTACCGATTTGTCACGCCGAAGAAGGCCTTTGGCAGCGCACAGTTCGATCACCGACCGTTCAAAATTTTCGAACTTCCTAGCTTCATTTCCGCTACTAAAGTCCAGAAAGCGGTATAATCTCTTTCCCTTGCCTTTTCTGGGGTTTTAAGGATTCATTTTCTCCAAACGCTACACGTTCTTACAGTCCACCATCATTGTCCCATCATTTTTTGAAAGCGGGCGCTTATAAGTGCCAAGCGCCCTGGCCTTCAATGCAAAGCGTGGTTGCTTTGCATCCCGAAGGTAAACAACATGGCGTCATCACCACAAACTCAAATGGTAAAAAGAACTTACTTTATAGCTATGTGGAAAGATATTTGGGAATCATTTTGCTGATTAAGTTTTACTTTATAAATAGGTTTTTTTCAAAATTAAATTCCGATCAATTGTCTGGACGAATTTCCTCGCTTTAGTGACAACATTTTCCATCCATTCTCACACAAAATGCAGCCGTAGAATTGATTTGAACAAGTTTGTCAATGATCTTATTAATTTCAGGAGAAAAAGAGACTGCAGGCATTTTTGAATGAGATGCTGAGAGGAGGTTGCTTGAAGGTAAAAAGATCTATTGGTCAAAGATATCTTCAGATTAATTTTTAGACTGAAGGACTGACGCCTTATCAGAGCATAACTATGA
>NC_090895.1:41456134-41471134 GCF_036669925.1 Montipora capricornis | reverse complement strand
GGTAGTGATTTCTTTAAAATTTGTTTTAAGCTTATGAATTATTAATGAGTTTGAGAATGTACAGTGAATCATTCAGTTGATAAGCTTATTACATTGCAGGTGAGATCAAACCATGACAGACTTGTAGCATTTTGTGGTGGTTCCGAAAACAAAGAGAAACAAAAAGACAGTCCCTTGAAACTGAAGTCTACAGCAGATTGGAAACAGAGAGGTAAAAGGCAGCTTAACCTAACCTTCTTTCTCCTCTGCAATGTTTAATTGAAGACCTGCGACAAAGAGTGCCTACGTTGGATAGCCCCCGGCCTCTAACTACATGTGCCAGATTTAGTATTAAAAAACTAATATATAAAAACTTGGCGTAATCTCCAGTCCTGTGGAGGACAAAAACACACTTCAAGGGTCTTTGTTTTACTAATAAAGGGCAGCCTAATGTTAGCATTGATAAATGAGTCATCAGTAGGGTTGTTTAGAACTGTATTGGTAAAACAATGACTTAATTGTGACCCAGCTGTGATCTGTGCTATTATGTACTTGCCCCGTGATCAGTGACACTAGGTGAAATAATACATTGTTGCTTTTTTTGCAACAGTTTCGCCCTTAGTTTTAGAGGGGCTGTATTTGGATTTCTCCAGTACTGGAAAGGTTTGCCATTCACGAGACAGTGTGATGTGGTTTTTAGGAAATACACTGCAGACATCATTGATCTCTTTTGTCTGTGGAAACACACTTTTAAATCCTTTGTAATGAAAATCTCACAAAACAGCTTTTTTTTTTCCTTTCAGTTTAGAGTTTATGTACTCTAACATAGACCATTTTATAATAATTATTATTCAGACACCAAGCTTTGGGACATCATTGCAGAGGTTGTAAAGCTGTGTATGTATCCATCTCCTCTCAACCCATTTTCTGTTGATTTCAAGTATTTTGAGGGTTTGCCGTTAGTCCAACGGGTCATTGCATCTGGTGCAATGGTTCATTTTCTACAGAAGGTTGTTACATCTGGTGACCATGCTTACAATGCCAGAGGTAAGTTATATAACTATTATTTGTAGTATTATTGTACTAGATATGCCACACACACAAGTGCCAAATTAATTAGAGTTATGAAATTCTAGCAGAATTATTATGATTATAAACTTAGTAATAAATATTACTTTAGTTAATTATTCATCAAAATTATGACCAATCAGCAGGTAATTACAATGTATTTGAGTCACATGTACTCCTCTGTAAAACCCAATACAAATCAATTGGGGATGAATTTGGTGGTGGTGTGTCGACTGGCGCGTGGGCCAACGTGTTGGCCGACGCGTTGGTGGGATCGGATTCTTAACTTTTCCCACTAGTTAGGTGATACTAAAGACAATTAACATCACAAAGTCTTCCCCAAATGGTGCTCCTCAAGTAAAGATTAACAGTTGCATTTACCCTGAGCTAAAAATAGCACTATAACCTTTACCCTTTAATACCTTATTGTTGGAAATAGTCATCAAATGCTTAGACTTTGTCTTGCATGTCAAAATTGCTGGGTGTGCATCTAACTAGGGCCAATCCTGGACATAAGTGAAATAATAATATTGTGCCCTATCCGTTTACAGTAGGTCACCTTTAGCTTGACATTGTTAGCCTGAGAGCAGGCTTCTCCGGTGGCTGAAGGAGTGGAAGAGGCCCTAATCAATAAAGATTGTCCACTTTATTTTGGGAGTTTTCAGTCTGCATAAAAGAGTTTTGACTTTTCATTGGAGAACCCAGTGCTTCTTTATATGTGTTGAAAATTTTCCTAGTTTAGCAAGAGGCAATATTTATGTCAGCAACTACATGTCATCCTATACATAGCCAGTGAATTATTAATCACATCAAATAGGCCAGTTTCGTATTCTAACGGTTGGACTGGATCTAGCGTGAAATCGAGGCTGATGTGGGCAAATTAATTTGCATTTGAAAAGGTTTGCCTCACTCGGCATTAGCCTCCATTCCATGCAAGATCCAGTCCAGCCGTGAGAATTCGAAAATGATCTATCTCAGCACAGGTGTGTTACTAGTATTTTGCCAAAAATTTGATAATATTCTCTGAATCTTCTCTCATTTTAAGATGAATTTTGTTTTACCCTCTTATGTCCATTTCCATTGTGTTTCAGTGTTTGATGACTTAGGAGAGATCACAAGAAGGCATTTTAAGGACTTGCAGACTGTTGTTCGCCAGAGAAGAGCGGAAGAGTTGGAGGAAGCCATGCCCCAACATGCAGCCCAATACGGCATGCAACAAGCACAGCAACCATCCAATTATTACCAAACTGGGCCAGTTCAGCAACACCAAGCTTTGCCTGGCTACTCTGGGCAGTACCAGTCTGGAAGGATATATTAGCAACTCACATTTTTGTCAAAAAATAAAATAAAATAAAGTGAATGTGCCAGGTAAAATGACATATTTTGTTCACATGTTTATTAAGAGAGTTTGGATCACAGCTGTTGAAACAAGACTCTGCAGATAAGTAAAAACCTAGTTGAAACCCACGTATAAAAACCTAAAATTTTCATGTTAAACCTCCTTTTCATAAGAACTTATTTAGCTTATAATTTTCAATGGGTTCTTCTTTTACAAAAATGAAGAAGGCACAGATGAAAATACAGAAAAAAAATGTAGTCTAGGATTCAGTCAGTAAGATTCAAAGAATAAACTAAAATGATTACCATATCAATGTACATGTACAATTGCAATTGTGTGAAGAATACAGATCCATGTGTCTCTCTCATTTTCAAAGTCACAATTTTTGAAGCATTTTATGGACACTGCAGCATGAACGACATGCATGCTAGTACTTTCAAACTGGAAACTTAAGATAAATAAACTGTATGGTTATCATCTAAACTGTATTTTAGATAATTATTTATACAACAGCACTATACCTATTCCATATCACATATGCCCTGTATTAGTTATCTGTTGTGATCGTTAGTCCCTCTATCAAATAAAGAACTTATTTAAGAACCTAAGTAGCTTAAAATCCACTCAATACCATTTCTATAAGAACCTATTTTAAGGCTAAGTTTAAGTTGGAAAAATCTAGGTTCTTATATGCGGGTTTTTACGGTGTAGACGGGGTAAATTATGCCAAACAATACAGCTCCTGGAAACCCAAGCTTTACATTCCATTGTCTGCCTCTAAAAATACTGGTGCTGTGGCATAAGAAGTACATGTAGATATCAATTCGTAAAATAAATTATGTCAACTATGTGGTAGGTTAGTAACTTGTGCACATCAGGCATCTTGCTGGTATTTTTCAAGCTTATTTATGGCACAGTTGAACTGTTGTTAAACATGAATAAATTGTAAATATTCACACAAAAAAGAATGCATTCATCTGTGGGTTGTTTTTAAATTATCTTAACTCAAAGACCTTTCCCAACTGGTAAGCCCAATAATTGACTTTCTAAATAATCAAGTATTAAGTAAGCATGAGACCAAAATATGTGGGAGTTATCTTGCAAAAGTTCACGTCATTATCACTTTAAAACCACCACCCATTGACAAGTAATATCCTCTGTCATTAGACAGAGTAAATGCTATGTATTCAGTCTATAAGAGTCAACAAGTTGAAGGGGACATTAGTTTTCAAGTGTACGAAAAAGTTGTTAACCCATTTTGTTACGTGGCAAGCAACTGTCAGGCTAAATGAAGCAATCTGATTGGCTGGTTTTCGGTCGGGATTTTACAGTACGGACCATTACTACTGAAACGGTCTGTTTCCGTACTTTGTCTCTCTCCTGGGAAATTCATATTAGAGAAATACAAAAGGTTTTTTAAAAAGCAGAATCGACCATTTTCACATTCCCCATAATACACTTTGTTTTCCCCGCAAAATTTGCATAACCCATTGTTTTCAAATGCTCTTGGGACACTGCATATTCCCAAGAACATTTTGAAAACAATGGTTTATGCAAAATTTGGGAAATGTCAAAATGGTCAATTTTGTTTTACATGTAAAAGTTATTGGGTCAATTTTTTCTGGGGATGTGCCGCTGGCCTCTCTGAACCCCTCTCCATTATAGTCTATTTTGTGGCTAATCATATACCCCATCTTAGTCACTTTTGAGCAAATGTCATTTTCGCTATCCCAACTTAGTCACTTTCTGATTTATGCCTCTACCTTATAAATCCTTGTAAGTAGGTAATCCTTAAATGAATTGACGCGTTTGTTAAATTGAACGTAGAACACTTTACTTTTCATCTACAGTGCAAACATTCTGGTACATTTGCTAGCAGTAAATATTTACAAACGTACCGTACCGAGCCGACTGTTAAATGTTAAAACAACAGCACGAACCATTTTTTAACGCTGGATCTTCCTATTTTTAAATTCCTGCGTACCAGAATTTTTTTATCCCAGAAATGCCGAAAATGTGCAACCCCATTCTAGTAACTCTACTAAAAATGTAACCCCATTATAGCCAATCCAGTCGTGAAAACGCGACCCCATCCAGCGGCACATCCCCATTAGCCTCTTATAAGGAAGTACCCCCTCCCCCGGGGAAGAGAGAGAAAAGAAGCGCAAAGAAGTCCAGTGCACTCTTAATTGAGCCAACTGGTTGGCGGTAAAAGGAGAGGAAGCCTAAAAAAAATCCAGTTTTGAACAAGATTCGAGCCCAGGGCCGTGCGATTGCACTGCACTGCTCTACTAACTGAGCCATCAAGCCAATTGGGAGCTGGTCACTTGTGAGTTCGTATTCTGCTTAAGTTGCTGCTCTTCATCTCTCGTCTATTTCAATTTTTGCAATAGACCTCGATCTTTACAGTTGTGTGCTAATAGTTACCTGGCATTTAAATGAAAGTGAGGCTGATGTTGACCTTCATATGATACCAACCTTCCTCCTTTTCTGATGTTATTGATGTTGTAGTCATGCTAATTAGTAAGAATTTACATAAGAAAAGCAGCGAGGTTTCTATCAAAACATCTCCAGCTCAACTTCATTCATAGGCCAGGTAAGTAAGCACACGACTGTAAAATGGACTATTCAAACACGTGAACATTTTGGTAATAGGCCATTTTACAGTTGTTTGCTCAGCGACCTAGCCTATGAATGGCTGCGAGGCTGCCAGTGACCTCACTGCTTTTATCATGTAAATTGTGTTGTTGTAATTCTAATTAGTCCATATTAACATTACAAAAGCATGGAGATTTGTATCAAAACAGGGTCACCGGCAGCCTTGCTTCCATTCTTAGGCCAGGTAACTTTAATAGCTACTACTGTACTACTGTACTACTTTTTGACTTGTGGCTGACTCTGCTTAGGTGGCCTCATACACCACAAGCCTTTTTAGAGACATCACTGCCAAGTCGGCCACTTCTGCTGGAGAGAACAGGACAGCCACAACACCGGGGACTTTAAACCCTACTCTTCTCGAATAGTGCTTGGGTTCTTTAAGGTCCCACAGGGAACTTATGAACATAGAAGACATTTGTGAGATGGGACCTACGGTTTATAGTCCTTATCCGAGAAGACTTGAAAGTCTAACCATTTGCAGATGAAATTACAAAGGCAGCACTTTCGCTTCAGTTATTTTAAGATCCTGAGTGTTGATCCGGCCGGGGTTTGAACCCGCGACCTCCCACGTGACACTATAAGTGTACTGTTAAATGGTCTATTGTGAAGAACAGCTCCCCTCCAACAACAGTCAGCTGACTGTCAATGGAGGGGAGTGAGTGTTCTTCACAGTTGCCAAAATTTCATATATTCTGTATCATTCACCCATCAATACTGTTGTCCAACAAGGCACTCGAGTTTAATTTAGAGTATGTAATTTTCAAAAGACAGGAATTAGGGAAAAGTGGCTAATTAGGTTTAGCCTTCTTTTGTCTCGCTTGTTTGCGTTTGGGTTTGACGTCTTCTTCTTCATGTTCTTCTTCTTCGTCCGGTGGATCCGGTGGAACAAGTCCTTGGTAAAAATCGTAATATACAACCGTTGAATCCGCTTCACAGAAACCTATTACAACTTTTGAAGTCTCAATTTTTTCGCATTTCACATCTTTACTTTCCTCTTCACACCGAGTGACTTCCTGAAGAACGTTCTGAATCTCTTCTGTTGTCATAGCTGTGTCTATTGTAAGGGGAACCACTGCTTCCATTTGTGACTTCTTTGTTCGTTTACCTGTGATATAAACGATCTTCATAGACTCGCATGGACGAATGCACACTCCAAACCAATGTTTACTTTCGCACAAATCCAAGTACACTGTTATTGCTGCTCGCGCCATTGAAGATTTATCATCGTAGTACCCATATGATTGTATTTCTTTGAATTTCGGATGATCTTCAAGCCAGTTTTCTCGCCTGACTTTGTGTTGATGTATCTCTTGTGAAGCCATGACTACAATTCTCGACAGGCGTTCCTAGGAAATCAAGGCTGTGTGAGGACTGGCTCGAGTCTAAAACTTCAAGATGGCGGATCGTAGGGAATCAGGTAGTACATTTGATTTCTCGTATAAATTATAACATCTTTGTTGCTAATACGGGAAGCTTATGAAAGAGTACCTATTTCGGCAGCCTTACATACTTGTTATGTACTCAGATATCGGCTATCGCTCTTCATGACAAGCAAAATCGAAAGCTGATGCACAGACAGTTCCTTGATTACCACACTAACGACGGAGTAACTGCACAAAAACCGGCAACTATAGTGATCTTGTATCGGGGTCGTTTGAAGGACGAGGCATATAACAATATACGCCATTCATATGCAAATGAGTGGCCGGGTATTCTGCAATTGAGCTTAAAGCAATACTCAGTAACATATTAAAAAAGCCTCCTTTGTGTCTTCGTATAATAATGTTGTTACCTGTCAGTGTCCATATATCAGTGACAGCGTCAGGTAAAATTTACATCCGTCGCAGTGAAACTTTGAACCAATATGAACCTTTTGAATCTTCTCCCCATAATTAACGCGATAAAGGATGGTAGAGTTTAACACTGTCCCCAGTCCATGGACTACCCAAGGACCTTGTTCCATAGACTGAGCGATGCCCCACCTACCTGAATGTTACAGTTCCCAGGCAAAAAACCTAACTTCTGGCTGTGTCTCTTTGGTAACATTCACTGAGAAGCATTGCGCCCGTCAACCACATACATTGTACTGTAGCAAGGATAGATCACAATAATCATGAGAAATCTCTCTAGGCACTGTTTTAGGCATTTAGAAAGAAGATCATTGTTCTTTGAGAGCCTTCCAGTCGCAGGGGTTTAAAGGAAATTTGAATTTTGCAGCTGGTGCGAGTAGGGTAAACAACTGTTGTCATGGTCAAAATGCATTTTACAATAAATTTAGGTGTGAAAGAATCTGCCTTTGATTACTTATTTAGGAAAAAAAGTCACGGACTGCTGTTCGTCGGCCGTTGGGTCTTACTGAAACCAAGGCAGTTGACTGGAGAGGTTTAAGTCAACATCTCCCTGCTTAATGTAGGCCACCTTGATGAAGTTGATGTAATGGCATACAGACTTGGCAAAGGCCATAGCAACCAATAATCTCTTAACTGCATTGATCATTTTACTAATTCCATTCTCAAAAGTAATAAACTATTTCATCGAGCTCTGCACCTAACCCTATGTTTTGTAATTTTGCTAGGAAGAATAAGAGACATTTCAAGTAAAAAAGTCCTAGACAATGCAACGCGTAAACGACGCCAGAAAAGACAACTTGAGGCTTTGGAAAAGGACAACTTTCAAGAAGATCCTCATTCACACCTAACTGTAGTTCCTGCCAAAATGAAGGTCCCTGCTTTTAACGACTCTATAGAAGGTGATTGTGATCATGTTAGATAAGGTGTCATGGGTCTTGACAAACTGCAAGCCACTGAGCGAGCCATGCGAATCATGCAAGTCTCGCATTTTAATAAGTCTAAGCACCCATTTTAAACAGTGAGCTTTCAATAACTGCATGTCTGGCATGTGGATTCTCATGGCTCGCTGTTGACTCGAATGGCTTGTTTGCTTGCATATTCTACAACCTTAGTAGTTATTATCGTACAGACTAAGATGCATGACCAATTTCATTGTGAGGAAGCCTAAGGAAAATTTGTGATCTTTTTTGTTTACAGTCATGATACAATACGATACAATAACTAATAAGGGAGATGCAGTTAAGCTTTTAGTTTTCTCACTTACGGCTGTTTAGTTATACCACAGAGGACAGACCACGCCGGGAAATCAATGCCTTACAAATACAAAGTTTGTCATAGTTGAAGAAACAAAATTGCATTTGGGATGAACTCAATACAAAATGTTTAGTTAAACAATAATGAACCATGCTTAAAATTTGATCATTTCAGCTCTTCTGCTTGAAACTTCGGTGATTGTGAAGAACAGCTCCTCTCCACCGACAGTTGGCCAACAGTCGGTAAGCTGTTGGCCGACAGTTGGCTGGCTGTCAGCCAACAGCTTACTAACTGTCAGCCAACAGTTGGCCAACAGCTTTATCTACGTTTTGCTGAAGAGATAAATGCTTGTCGGCCATCTGTCGGTAAGGTGTTGGAGCCTGTTGGGAGAATGTCTGTAACTTTAGGGTGATTATTGTCTTGAAAAATTTATGATTTGCAACTCCTGATGATTGCATCAAAAAGATAAAATGAAACTCTTAATAGTCTTTGTGACACAAACCTTCACATCATGTTGATCTGCTTTCAAGTCTGGTCAGACTGTTCCACTCTCTTGAATAGTACTGCTGAAGAGGTCTCTTAGGGGGCAGACAGCAGACTTAAGTTAGAAATGAAAAAATGAGATACCATACAGGATGGCACAGAACAGGCTTAACAACAGATCAACAAGACAACTTTTCTGGCACCGTATTTGTTTTACAAAATGTAGATAAGAGAAAGAAAAGGAGATCCAAAACAGGAGAGCTGTTTAAACAGGTATTTGAAAAGAAGGTGTTCTGTTGAAATAGTTTTGGTCTTATTACTTCAAAGACTGTGAGCAGTCCCTTCATAAATCAGATGAGCGGCCTGCTTTTCTGCAGTTGTGTTTTGTCACGCAAACGAATAAAAAGACCTCCCTTGGCCTTTTTATTCATTTGCGTGACAGAACACAACTGCCTCAGAAACTGCTCGACTGATTTATGAAGGGACTGCTCAGAATTATTTTACAACTGTATGTTGGTAAGACATAAAGAAACTGCATTGTGTAATTTTTGGCCATTGTCAGAATGCACAAGATGGCCACCTTTTGATGTATTAATCCCAGTAGTTTAAAAGATACATATAAACTGACCATGACGTTAAGCTCCATTGAACTACAGTAGTTGCAACTGTGATTTGTGATCATCTTGCCAACCACATGACAATGAGTTTATACAGCTCTCACCATTTTCAAGTTTATTATTCATAATTTATTTCAAATGATATCAATATTAATTTGTCAAGATTCTATCAAGTCTAAAGGATGTAGGTCCAAAGCTTGCCATCTGTGGTTGTGTGATCATTCTGTAGTGCAGAGGCTGGTATTCGTTTTAAAACCTTGGTAACAGTAATATTATTATTAATGAAGAGATCTGCTTTTCATAGTTGACTCAGGGGTACTTGGGAAAAAGTTCCAAGTAATAATACAGTACAACTTTATTTTCAATTGACAAAATAGTGGTTAAAGCTGAAAAGCTTGTGGGGTCGTGCACAAATGAAATCAAATCAAGTACTTAATACATATTATCAAATCATATTGGTTTTTGAGGAGAGGGGAAAACTGGAAAAATGTCTTGGAGCAGATTACATACAGAACCAACAAACTCAACCCACATATGATGCTGAGTCTGGGAAATTAACCTGGGCCACATTTGTGGGAGGCGAGTGCTCTCACCACTGCACCACCTTGCTCCCCCAATTAAGGGGAGTTAAACCTTTGTTCTTTTGAATATTACTTGTTCATACACTCTTGAGTTTGAAATTGATATTTTCTCTAGTGTTCACAAGTTGACATCCAAAAAAATATACAGCTCTTCATATTGAGCATTTGTTTTAAATAAATTGCATTTGGTCACCAGGGTATAAACATTTAACAGAGAGCAGTAAAATTTAAAATAAAAAAGGGAATAATAATTATTATGATAATTATTGTGGGTGTACATTGTCTATAACACCAACAGATTTTCTATCACCCATAAGCCTAGAGATGCGGCCTTCCTGGATAGAAATGCTAAAAATAATGATAATAATAATAATAATTATAAATGATTAATTATTTTTTTCATCAGAGGTTTAGAAGAACATTTGCCATGCTGCTCGAAGAAGCTGTAAGTTCGATGTTTATAAATAATATTATTATTATGCAACTTTGTGGTAGATGGCAAATAAGAAAGAAAGAAATTAAGTGATGGGGGTGAAACAATCAGTAAAAACGATGGCTGTGCACATAGAAAGAACACACAATTCTTTTCAGACTTTAATGAACAACAGCATGACACAAGTGGTTTTGTGGAAAATATGAGGGGGAGGGGGTGGGGGACCATGAGAGACATGAGAAAGAATCTTTCCTTCTTTATGTGAACATCCTTGCAACCTGGGGCTGGTTGCTCGAAGCCTGGTTAGCACTGACCGTTGGTTTAAGAGGTATCAAAACCTATAGCTTTCCATGGAAGTTAACGCTGGTTAAGCACTGGTATAAGTTAGTATCAATTGGCCATTATTGGTATTTGCTTTATTGTTATTGCTAATCCATTGTTTGCTTGACTTAGGAGCAAGAGGCTGAATCCGGAGAGCCATCATATTCTTCGGCCAACGTTCCATCTTCAAAGTTTCCAGAAAGGCACTTTTGTTCTGTGTGTGGATATCCTTTAAAGGCACCAGATTCCCTTCTTTGGGGGGGAGGGGATGATTGTCCAAGGATTGTTAATGCTTCACCCCCTGGTTTGTGTATTAACAACACTCAAAAACTATGTCCCCTTTAAAAAAACCTTTACATCCTCTTTGAGGACAGTGCCTACTATTGTTAATGCACATACCTTCTGCGCATTTCAAGATACTCGGATTTCCTATGGGTGGTGCTTATTAAGACAGGGATATTTTTGTGTGGTTTAAAACTATGTGGAGAAAGCAGAACTTAGCAAGTACTCTTGGAATCCAAAAATAAAATTGGGGGTAGCCATGCACTTTTCAGAGATAAGTAGGCTTCAATTTGGAAAAGAATCCACCATACATAGCTTTGTAATGTTATTGAACGCTTTTTAGATTAATTATCTTTGAGAAATGCGTGGTTACCCCCAATTTTCTGTTTGGATTTAAATAACACTTGTTAAGACTTGTTAAGATATTTAGTAAACCGTGCAAAAATAACTTTGAATTAGTAGGCACCGTCCTTAACCCTTTGACACCCAAGCCGGCCTACAGCTGTAAACCGACCAGACTTAGTATTTTACTCTGTCTAATGTCAGACGATTTTACTCGTCACTGGGGAACCCCCAGGAGTCAATGGGTTAATCATTCACTGAAAAACTACGTCCCATTAATCACTCGCTGAAAAATGTCAACATTAACCCATTGATCCCTGGAAGTGAGACTTTACAGATTTTTCTCTGTCTAATGCCAGACGATTTTACTTATCAACTCGGAGCATCCTTGGAATGACTAAGGAGTGAGAAGGGGTGAAATCTACTTGGCTTACTGTTTTTTGGTCCACTGTTAACTTTTCTTCCTCCAGCCTCCTTTGAAAAGGCAACTGCAAAGATCTTTGAGTCTGTGATCCTTAACATTCTTTACATTTCCCTCGAACTACACTTGTGTGTCTTGTGGAGCGAGATATTGCTGTGTCAAGTGTCTGGGGACTCATCAAGATACAAGATGCCTGAAGTGGACAGTGTGATTAATTAACATGATTTTTGTTCCTTCAAATAACTACAGCTGTAGAAACACCCATGGTAAAAATAGTTTTACTGTACTTCATCACTTCCAAGCAGCAACAGGACTCATTTGAAGTTGTAGCTGCAGTACTTAACGGCTTTCATGGAGAGAAGGCTCTGAATAATATTATTTGTTTTCCAGCTGAGTTGGCATGATACAAAATCAACACAGTATCTGGGATTTGCATGAGTGCAACATCAGATAATTATCATTACTTCTTGAAAGCACGTTTGTGTAACCTGACAGGTGTTTTTCGTAGTTGCACCGAAATTCAGATCTTCTGTAAGAGTCTTCTTGACTTATTGCACCTTTCATAAACATGATGACTCTGAAGTTCACCATGATATTGTACCTTTAAATCTGAAGAATTTATTCACTAGGTTAGCTTCAATTCACTCTTATAACTACTAGAGCTGCCGCTACTGGTAAATTTTATGTAACCCATTCACTGACCAAACTAACAGGACTTCTCTTTCTGAAGGCTCCCAAGTCTCTAAAATTTAAACCAAAGCAGTCCTTTATAAAATACCTTCAGACAGAATTGTTGCAGTTTTTGGTGCATGAAGGGGTTTACATCAATGTCTATAATCTTGCAGATAAATTATTATTCTCCAGTCAGAAGTAAACTGTCCTGTTTAATATTTACTAAAATATATATTTATTCTTTGTCTTACCCTAAATTTCTCATCTTGTCTTTCCTCCTTAACTACATTGTACAACCCTAGTTATCTTAAATTTTATTTATTTTGTGTATAATTATCTCTACACCGCCTAGATTAGCTATACTATTTGCAGGGTAGAGTTATCTTTCTTTCTAGTGTTGCTAATTTGTTGTAAATTTGAATTGGAATTAATTTGAATTCCAATAATAGTATTTCATACACCGTGCCCTGGTTGTTCACGGAGGAGGTGGCACTGTCTGCTGGATGGATCACTGTCCGGTAGATAACTCAATTGGTTTTGCTAGTGTTTGTCTGCTAGATGGTGATTAATAATTAACGATTTGTCTGGTGGATGGCACTGTCCACCTTTTGAACAACCAAGGCCTGATCGTCAGTTGTGCTTTGTAATCAAAACAAAAGAAATTGTAAATTGAAGAGAAATTATTGATGTGAGTATGTATATTCAACAGTGTACATGAATGCAGTAATGAGTTAATAAAGATTTTTTTATGGTTCAATTTCCAAGCAACTGTTTTGTTTTTTAGCTGTGTTGAAAAACAAAGGCTGTGTTGACACTGCATGTGACCATTCAGTCCGGTCTGCTACAGTGAGTTTAGCTCAGGGAAAAACCAAACCATTGATATAAAATAATATGGACTTTAGAGTCTGGATGAAAGGTGTAGTAAGACATACTGGAACATGTACTTATTCAGTAGTTTTTGATCATTTATTTTTACTTGATAATAAGAGTTAAATGAAGACTTGTCTCAAACATTCAATATTTTATTGATTGAAATTCATCTGGATTTGACTGAAAATCATTTTCCCACCTTTGATCTTCTTCATTGTCCTCCAGCACTGTGCAATCAAAAACATTTTTAAAACACTCAATAAATGTTGGGATTGTGTCTTGAGGCTTAATGTTACTTTTTGTTTCTTCCGATAATGATGTAACGCCTTTCCCTTCAATTCCACAAGGAACAAAGTGGTTAAACCAACTCAGATCAATGTTGCAGTTCAATGCAATCCCATGAGTTGTAATCCATCGGCTTGAGTGGATACCTACAGAAGCCAAGAAGAGTAATTAATTTTGTCATGTGACAAACGTTAAGTTTAACCCATTGATAGCTGGTAGTGAGACTTAATAGATTTTACTGTCTAATGCAAGACGATTTTACTCGTGGGGGGGGGGAGGGTAATCAGAAGTCAATGGGTTAACAACCACTACATGTACCTCCACTCAAAATGTCCCCTTCAACCCACTGACCCCTGGTCAAGGGGAAGGTGGGGGGGGGGGGGGGAGGGAGGGTGGCAGTTCAGGAGTTAATGCATTAAGGCTTCCCAATATGAGTCTTCAATCAACGCGCCACATGGTACACTTGGTCAATCAAATCAAATAAAATTAAAATGATTATTTCTACGCTGAACCAGCTCTTTGAATACTCATGGCTTACTCCCCCTCCTTAGAAACCATTTCCAAGCCAACGAGACTTGTTTTGTAAATGACGCTTCCATGAACCTTCCAAACATGTACACTAGCTAGTGACAAGTGAAAAAGAGAAATGGCAGTTAGTAGACCTCAGATGGGGTACATTAGGGTACTTAATTAGAGCGGTTTTCAATTGAGTGCCGAAAGGAATCAGCAAATTGCTTTGGTTTTTGATTTCTTCACTCAGTGATTGGTTCAATGTTCTTGCGCCACTTTCTCAACCAATCAGAAGTGAAACCAATACCAATCGTGGCTCGCGCATGCACATTTTGTCACGCTTTATGTCAGCTACGTGTAATTACTTCGAGTTTTGATTGGTTTACTGGATTGTTTCCCTACTTTTGGATTGGCCAAAGTAATTGCTTTGGTTTTGTTTTTCCAACACTTGATTGAAACTCGTTCTAAGCACCTGACGTTTATAACTGGCCTTGACACTACTGCATTCTTATTGCTAAGTGTGTTTTCTCTGTTAGAGATGATTAGTTTTAAAATATGGGAGGAAGAACTGCCCTGGCATGCGAAAGGTTCACTTCCGGTTACTAAAACGTCTTGCATTAAGCTCCCTAATAGGAGGTTTCATGTGACGTCATCGCCGCTATGCTGGTGGACGAAAACAAAAGACCTCTCATTAGCTTCTTATGTTTGTCCACCAGAAGTCGTACATTTCTCTGTTGTTATTGGTGTCTCTAGAGGTTGGTTGAAAACGTCCAATAACTCACCTATAGCTGCTATTTTGTTGTCCTTGACCCAGACTCCAGTGTCACAAGTGGTGGTCGCTTCCACATTGAATCTTTTACAAGTTTCCACCAGTGTCCTCTCCAGTGAAGCCACATACCATTTTAAACTTTTCTTAAAATATGCCAAATTCAAAATAGGATAACAAACTAACTGTCCTGGTCCGTGAAAAGTCAGTAAGCCTCCTCTGTTGGTGTAATGAAACTCGGCGCCTAGTTTCTCAAGCCTCTCTTTTTC
>NC_090895.1:41438634-41453634 GCF_036669925.1 Montipora capricornis | reverse complement strand
TCTCAGCAACCTCAATGCAAATAGCTTGTAGAAAACACAGTGCACTTCCCTGTTGTTCTTCCTTTATTCTAGATACAGAAATAATTTACACAAAGGTCACTCAAGAGTTATTGGAACCTTATGGCAAACTATTTGATTGGTCTGTGAAAACTAAAATGATGGGACGGAGTAATTTAGAAGCTGCTCGTGTGCTTGTGGGGGAGCTTGAATTGCCATTTACAGCAGAAGAATTTCTTAAAATGTCAGGAGAAAAACTTTTGGAGCAGTTTCCAACGGCAGCTCTGTTACCTGGTGAGAATTTGTTGGTTGTTTAAACTTAAGCCTAAAGTAAGATAATGGTTATGTTAGGCTCGCTTTTTTTGTAATAAAGTTAGTGCTTCAAAATTCCCAGACCATGTGCTGTATATAGTAGCACTGAGCTTATGTTGGCACAACTTAAGGACGGTGCCTACTATGGTTATTGTGCATATTATGTTCTGCCCATCTCGAGATACTCGGATTTCCCATCGGGAATATTTATCAGTGATATTTCTGTGCAGTTCAAAACTATGCGGAGAAAACAGAACTTAGCAAGTTCTCTTGGTATCCAAATAGAAAGTTAGGGGTAACCATGCATTTTTCAGATATAATTAAGCTTCAATTTCTGTACCATTTGTCCAAAATTACAAGTGCCAGAGAAAATAGGCCGGGTCATTTGTTTTTCAACCGGAACAACCCGTTTTTCTGGCAAATGATACAGCACATTCCCATTTTCTTTTTCTAAGTACAGAACTTGCAGTACCATTTATCGAAACATTCTCACCGAAAATTTCATTCAAATGGTAAGCGCTCAAGGTGATCACTTTTTTCAGTGCTTTTAAAATGAATTTAAAAACTGAGCTGTCCCAGATTTGGATTTTTATTGTTCTTGTGGTGATATGATATCAGTCACTTGTTTGTTAGATACCATCAGCACTCAAAGATAAAATTTGTATCCCCATGTAGTCAGTTAAGATCCTGGAAGTAATTCAAAGTGACCAAGTTGGTAAAATTTTAGAAAACATAGGGAGATTTAATAAAAGTGTGTATTTGAGTTAAACTTTTCTTGTTTCAGGAGTAGAGAGGCTTGTCTATCACTTTCACAAACACAACGTCCCCTTCGCAGTTGCCACAGGTTCTGCATCCAAAGGATACAATGCTAAGATAACAAACCACAAGGACCTCTTTCAACTAATTTCACATGTGGTCACATCTGATGATCCTGAGCTGAAACACCCTAAACCTGCTCCTGATATATTCCTATTGGCTAGTCAGAGATTTTCTATGCCGCCCGCATCGCCTGATTATGTTCTTGTGTTTGAGGATGCACCAAATGGGGTCGCAGCTGCAAGTGCCGCTGGAATGAATGTTGTCATGGTACCCGACAAAAGGGTGGATCTTGCAAAATGTTCGCAGGCTGATTTAGTCTTGAACTCCCTTGAAGAATTTGATCCAGTTTCTTGGGGATTTCCTCCTTTTGAATAAAAAAAAATCAAATCTTTCTCAGTATTACTATTATAATTATAATTATTATTATTATTATTATTATTGTTATTATTATTATTACGCGCCTCGTCGGTTATCTATCACTTCATTTCCAGCGAGCCCTTGTTTAATAATTGTTTATTATTATTATTGTTGTTGTTGTTATTATTGTTATTATTATTATTATTAGTAGTATTATTACTATTACAATTTATTTTTCATAGTTCCTGAGCAGCCAAAGTGGAAAACATTTGCGTCCGTGACAATGTTTCAACAGCGATGTTTCCTAGTTTAGCCAGACTCTAACCTTGCAATACATATTTTGAAACATTCAAAATAATGAAAATGGGGATTTCGAAAGGCACAATTCAAGAGGGAAATCTCAAATCCAAATCAAGAACCGTGTTAAATTATTAATTAATTATTTAATTATTAGAGTTTTTCTCATTCATTCTGTCGCTATACAAGCAACCAAGTAATCACATCACACTGTGAACGACCGTATGCCTTAAATAATAATCCCCAACGACTTTGAAGGAAAATTAATCGTAATTAATGTGAAATGAAACAGCAGCCAAACAGATTCAAACTTGTAGCGACCAATAAAATCATCGAGTGATTCTACATGGGGCTTCAACGATACATTTTCTCACGGTACGATACACATCTCGATACATGTGCCACGATACGATACATATCTCGATACATCATGACATAAATAATTATGCAGAACGGGAAGACATTTTCCGAAGAACATCGTGTTTTGTTCGTGGGTTAGCAAGACTTTGTCAGCTGACAATTAAAGCAATGTACGCATCTTGAAAAATACATGGGTCAAATGGTAGTGTTAGTTATCTGCGATCTCTGTACGTGTGAGATCAGAAGCTATACGAAGCAAGGGTGGAACTTTCTTACCCCTGTGTTTAATAACTAGCGACAAAAGGGTTATTTTTGCGTAAGGAGTCATTAAAGACAGTGATTTCTGAATGTTGATGAATAATAATAATGTCGCGATATGTTGCTTAAATATCGATGTTCGTATTGTGGCAAAAATTATCGCGATTCACCGGTGCACCGGTGTATCGTTGCAGCCCTAATTCTACGATGTGTTTGCCGATGTCTTGAAGGTTAATAATCTGTTTAAAACCAGGTGTTCCTTCTTGCAACACTTTTGGAGAAGTGGACTTGACGAATGGCTTTGCTATCATCCTGTACATCAGTGGGAGTACTGAGCCCATCAAGGAAATTTTGAGTAACCACAAGGAAAACTCTGTTTGTAAGAACAAATCAATGATACAATGACATGGGATACTCCTGCATTATCACCACCAACTGGCTATACTATCGATGTGAAAATTTAGTTTGAACGCCTAATTTAATCCAGTTAAGGGTCAATTGTAAGTAACCAAGTTTGTGCAAATGTTATGGTCCAAGCCTACACTACACAATACCGGACAGCTCTTTCGCCTGAACAGCTTAACAAATCGAATGTGGTTCAGCGTTGGCTGCGTTATTATCGACAACTTTATTCGTCATCACAGTGGTCAAAATGTTGTGGACTCCGAAGGCGCAGGTTACTTGGGGGGGGTCATACTTCAGGTCCTTACTCTCTCTTCCCTGCTCCTCTACTCAGAGTCTTCGAGATCTCTTCTTCAACTATCACCTTCTCCTTCAAAGCAACCTGAAGCATCCACTCTTTTGTCTCTGTAAGGTAGCCATGTAAGGATTCCATAGTAAACTACTTTGACCTGGCGTTGAATTTGGGGTCCCTCAGGGTTCTATACTAAGAATATTCATCTTCAATCTACCTCCAAGAATTTGCCCAATACCCTGGTTTCAGTATTCAGACGAATCCACGTTTTCTCTTCATTCCATGGTCTGTAGTTTAGATGATTCTACGACCAAATTGAACAGTGCTGTAACTCGTCTGGGAACATGCTCTGCTGACCCTAACTTAGCGTTAAGTGCTTCGAAGACGAAATGGATGCTTCTATCTACAAAGCAATTGCGTAAAGAAGCCTGAAAAATTCAGGACGTCAACGGAGTTTGAACCCGTGACCTTGCGATACCGGTGCGATGCTCTAACCAACTGAGCTATGAAGCCACTGACGTTGAGAGCTGGTCATTTGTGCGTTCCAATGTTCCCGTAAGGAATGAATCGACGATGAAATGATATATGAAATGGATCATATATGAACTGCGGATATGAAATCAAGTGAAGCTATGACCCTCGCATTTCATATCCGCAGTTCATATATGAGCCATTTCAGATATCATTTCATCGTTGATTCATTCCTCACGGGAACATTGGAACCCACAAATGACCAGCTCCCAACGTCAGTGGCTTCATATTCTGGGATAGCGTTCCATAATTGAGAAAAATACATACTTAATTGACCGCTCCCCATAGGGGCTTTTCAGGGCCAATGAAACAATCAACGAAACAACCGAACCACAACAGCTGTTAAGAATCCCAACTGGCCGGAGGCAAACCAGTTGGCTATTTACAAGTGCAGCTGGGAAGTTGAACCAGGGACTACCAGGATCAAATTCAACGAGTGGTCAGAGCGGGTCTTGAACTCGGGATCTCCGGATCTCAAGGCAAGCGCCCTAACCACTGGGCCACGCTGCACTTGAGGTGCTGCAGTAGAGCTATGTTGTGTGTACGGTCCTCTTTCTATCTATTTCTAACTCTGACTGCAACCTTGAAAGTCCGGGCGATATTCAACGTGCCCGAGAGCACTGACCTCTGCATCTTTCGCAGTACGTCTGTGCTTCTGCCTCCCACGAGCTTGCGCATCGTGACATCCAGCTCCCGTGACCACCCCCCGAGGGCATCCATTATGATGTTATATTGCTTCACCTCGTAGCCTGGGAACTGCTGTCTCAGTTCCCAGCGAAGGGGTCCGTACTTAAGGGTCTTCTCCTCATCCTTTCTTTGTCGATTGTTAACCCACCGGCAACTCATTTCCAGAGCCTGTCACAACTCTCTTGCACTTATGATTTACAGTACGTGCATCCACCCTACTGCATCTGACCTCTTGTTGACGTATATAGGGACATCCCAATAAGCTTTAACGTTCTCTGACACATACACAGGCTTGGGCTTGTCGGGTGAGTACCAGGGTGGCATCTCGTCTATAACTCCCTCATCGTACAACAGCTCGTCAAACAGCACCTTCAGCGCTGCGTCGTGTCTAGAGAGATACTTGCTCTGGGCCAACGCACTACATCCTGGCGTGATATGAGCCACGCTCTCTGGGGCCTTGCCGCATAATCTGCACCTCACCTCACCTCACCTTCCGCGCTTGTGTGGGTCTCCTGACTCATGTATACTCGGCGTTGGTAAGAGCTGCTCGTATAGCTCAACGAGTCCAGCGATTGTGTGTGATGGGCAGTTCTTCCACTCTGTGAGCCACCAGAAACACCCGTCCGCACTCAAACTCTCATCCTGCAGCCTGGTAGTCACTAGACGCCCTTGCCATTGTTGGTATCTGACCTCATCCTCTAACTTCTCGTTTTGGCACTTCCGCACCTGCGTCTTGATCTTTTGAGCATGTTCCAAATCCAACTGCAACCCAAATTCCTCCGTGCACTTAGCCGTTTAATTTAAAAATGGACTTACGCCTCTTCCTCGCCGCTTGCTCTTCAAACTCCCTTACCATTCCCAGTGCGGGGTCTTCGTTACCATGGAGTCTGACTGCACCCTTGATTTTCATGGCTTTGTACTCCATTTCAACAGAGCGCAGTCCCCGCCCTCCTTTACATCTTGGCAGATGCAACAATGCATTCGAACTACATGGGTGTCTACCCCCACTCTCGACAACAATTTTGCGCGCTTCCCTATCTATCTGCTTAAGTGCCATCACTGGTCACGTTCAGAGACGTCAAATAGTCTCGCAAAACTGCTTGACAATCTGCAAAGTATACTAGACACTTCTTTAATTATGCTCTGACGCTCTAAACTTGGCCTGCTTTCGATAGGAACGGATTTTTATCAGAGCATTCAAAAACACGTCCCACACTACTAGCCGCCACATTATTATTATTATTATTATTATTATTATTATTATTATTATTATTATTATTATTATTATTATTATTATTGAAGTTTTAAGTGCAGATAGCCGGGCACTAGTGTCCTAATAGTTAGGGTCTGCAAAGCAAAGCAAAGCGGATCTAAGATGAAATTTCGGTTGACGATGAGAGGGCAAATCGTCGTATTCCTAGAACTTTCTCCCAGGAAGAAGTTGATGGAAGGGGATAGCTCTTACCACTTCGACGAAGCTGCTCCCCTATCGGTTCTGCTTGCAGGTGTTTGAACCGAACTCCGATTCGGCTCCGTTTGATAGCGCCGTGTTCACAACTTCAAAGAAGCAGCACCAATATTCTAGTCCGGCAAATAAATTAAAGCCCCCAAAATAAACGCTTTCTATATCGCCAAGATAACATCTGTTCTTAAGAGCTGGAGAATAAAACCCCTAAACAATCTCAAAGTCAACAGATTTATGAATAAATCATTGGGACAAAAACAGTTATTGACTCGAAATATCAACACGGTAATTATGTCAAGGAAAAAGCTATACAATGCTTCCATTTACTTCTTTGTGGGTTTTATGAAGTATATAACCTCTTTAAATTAAATTAGTCTCGCTATTCTTTCGAGTTCATCTCACCGAATTTCTAAGCGAAATCTTTTGTTCCGGGAGATGGAGTTTAATTTGTGTACAACTTGCGAATTGGTGTTCAAGAGCTTCAACATCGTTAAGAGTTGACAATTTTTTTCTATTCCTGAGTTTAGCTGACTGCTTCTGTTACTCCAAGTCATGGATTCAAAAACAGGGAGGGGAGGGCGGAGAGCATTTGTTTCACCGAAGATCCTAGTCCCGGACTCTGCCTCTGCTCGGATGCTCCAAATGTTTCTCCAGGCATACCCGGTTTTCGACTCTGTTTTTCAATCTCGTCGAGAAACATTATTAGATTCGATTAAGAAACTCCAGACTTGAAACTGAATGCGCGGGACACGTTTACTGATTTCAGTAAACGGTCTCTCATTCTCCTAACTCGAACTTTAAATTACTAAATATTATGTTTGGTTTACATATCAAATGTTCTACAGCCTACTACGGCTTGATGTCGGCTTCGTAATCTCTTAAATGTGAATTGTGCCCGGATTTGTTAAATCCCACGTGCTCCATTAAGAGCTCCTTTTCTGAAAGTCGCATGATCTTTTCGGGACAAATCTTTCATAGAGGAAAACGCTAAATATTTGCAAAGTCTTATAGGCTTGAAGTGCTTTGGATTAGAAAATTAAAGTTTTGGAGCTTTCAAAAGAGAGTAATTGTTTCAGCCCGTGTTTCAGTAGCAAATGGGATTTTAAATGGTATAGTATCCCGGTTTAAGCATTTTTCTTTTTTCGAATGACATTTGCCCTGGAAAGATCTGGGAACGCATTTCCTTTAGTTGCATTCATGTTAAGCACTGGTGAAAAAGTGATTGATTTCAGTTTTTACGTTAAATTGTCCTTGCTTGTATTCATCATGTGATAAATAAGTGTAGCCTTCCACAAAGCTTTCAATTGATTCACGTTTGCCGGGAATGTGGAAGACCTACCTTTCCCAGTGCAATATTAGCCGCCGTCCACGATCGGATGTCTCGTCAGGTTTTCTAGAATACTCAAATTAAGTGGGTTTTCTATGGCAGCACTATTTTATATTGATCGAGTTAGATAGTTTACGAAAAGAGTTAAAACATAAATAGATCAGTTAAGTAATTTACAGTTCTAGTTCTTTAGTTCTGTTATGCTGGTGTTTTTTAATGCGAAAAAAAGGTTATTCCGAAGGTAAACCTGCATGCGTGGTTTTGAAGGCTTTTATCTTCAATAAAGCTCGTTAAAATTATTCTCTGCTTCTCGCAAACGGAAGCATCAAGCATGCGTGAGTTTGACCCAAACACGTGGTTTGCAGAAAATCGAATTTAATTATGTCAGCCCGAAAAAGAATTAGAACTTGTAGGAGATGAAATTTCGTCAACAAACTGCTATTTTTTAAGGAAATGTACAAAAGAAACAAGAACAAATGCTAAGAAATTAAAAGTAAATCGAGGATTCCTCGCCGGAGGAGAGATTCAGCTGTTTGCGAAACAAAATCGAAGCGACATTTTTCGTTTCCGGGTAACAAGTTTGAAACTTAACACTATTTAACTGTTTAGAAAGCACGTGAGGTACTTCATTCGCAGGTGTTTAGTAGCCCACTCTGCCATTTCAAGCTCTGAGTCTTCATTGTCTGCGCAACCCCATCAAATTCTCGCTCATTTACTTTCCTCTATAAGAGACAGAGTTCGATTCGTGGCGTCCTTTGTTTCCAGCATTAGTGATAATGTGCGACTCGACAAACATTTCTTGTTAGTCTTTTAACGGCTGTTTGTCGGTCGATTTTGATGGACAGTCGAAGATTTATACTCTTTTGTGTTTTAAGAAGCGTTTTGTAACTCTGATGCGGGCTAGATTTCGAATTCTGACAGATCTCATTCACGCCAAACAATAGCGGAAGCTTATTATCCAATTTACAGTGAAAAATGTTTGTTCTACAATTATCCCAAATCTTAAGCCTTAGCTTTTTCTAAAGTCAAAAAATACATCTCAAACATCAAGTTAAAAAGTATTCGGAACTTTTCGTCAAATAAATATAAGAAGCAAACGTTTTTCATGTTAAAGAACCCTAAATATAATGAATCAGATAACGCTTCTGGATGACAAAAATTAATGAACTGGCGACGGTCATCACTTTGGTGATGCTTGCAAATTTCGTGACGGGGCGGTTTATTGAGACGCATGTGTGTATATTGTTCTTGAGGTGCAAAATCTGGCGCTGAAATGGAAAGAGCGGTGACATTGGCACTCTGCAAACAGCGTGTTTTCAGCAAACTTTAAGTAGATAAGACAATATGCCAACAATTAAGGATGTTGTAGTTAAATAGATCTGTTGAGCTAGCGATCAAGAACGATCAACTTCATAGTCTTAGTGATTTCAATTTGGAGTATTTGAGCTTGAATTCGGGCATTCAGAGATAAGAGCTTCATTCTAAGATTGGTGTTGCTTCATCTGATCCCAAGATTGTCGAAATCAGTAGTCTGTCCTTTGCCAGTTGACAGGTTCACTGATGACTGAGTCTAATTCGTCGATGTGGTGATAGTATATCGAATTATGCCGGTGCCTTTTCTCTAGTCCAATACCAAACTATGTCTTATACTTCGAAACAATTTACGTTAATAGCGATAGGTAGAAGTGCTTATTTTCAGTGGCGAAATGTGATCTGAATTTGGGCGTATAAGCAGTGGGAGAATGAAAATCGAAGATCGTTTAGAGAGATTGAGAAAAAGGCCCCTTTACAATCAAACCGATGATAAACTTTCATTAGTATAGTTAATTTTAAAATTTCTTCTAATTTGCTTTCCTCTTTTTCGTAAGAATGGTGGCTCAGTTTGAGTGTACGTGAGCGGTTAGAGAAAACTGCCAATGGACACCTTTGTGAAAAATACCATAGACACCTTTTGAGAGCAAAGCGGAGAAAACGTGCGAAGATATCCTACGACGACACCTGATTTTTGACTCCAGGATACAACTAGAAGCACCTACACGCAGGTGTACTGTTTAGCAGTAGTAAAACTTTGATTTTAGGCTTTGTTTTGACTCGTGGCCCGTTTTAATAAACCTTAAGCCCGTCAGCCCAAAGGTGCGGCCCTCCATGGCAATGAAGCTCTTCAGCATTGGCCAGTTAGCATGTGGCATCTGATAAACTTGGGACAAACGTTTGTAATCTAACTCTTCACTAAGGTTGCAAAATATTCATCTAGCTGTGCTGTAAAACTGAGCTTATCACACCGAGGAAAATAAGTATTAACTTAAGCCTATTGTTCTTGAAAAAGGAGAAAATTCTTGATTAGCCACGCTAAGAAAATATTTATTGTTTCCACAAATATAGTTTATTAACACAGTTTCTCGCTGCCTTTTACACGAACACGTGAAACGTGTTTATGGTAGCACTCCCTTTGGTCCCAAAAATCATCATTTCATAAACAGTGAGTCCCATTTCCCAGCTTGTTTTTTTTGTTCCTTTTGGCTACGCTGTCAGCTTTCCAACAAGAAATGTCAGAAAGAGGTTTTTTTTAAAATAAACACATGAGATCCATTAAAGACATTTTAGTCTAAGCGGGAAATTATTTATTTTTCTAAAGGTGGATATTTATTTCGTAAAAAAAAGCTTTTTGCTTTGACTAAGGTGTCGCTCAGTTGTAGCCCTGCTGCCGTTCATGATTTTCAAATAGAGAGCAAGTAATGAATGCTAATTTAATGGAACAAACAAAAGACTACTTTATTAAAACGATGCTCGTAGTTACGAAACCAAGGTACAAAAAATGTCATATTTTCTTCTGAAACACTCAGAAAATGGATCGCTTTGTATATTTTCGAAATCGCACCCGTTTTGTGTCCAACGAATTCAGGTGCTCAGTCGTTCTATTGCGAGGGTAATATAAATTACATCGCTATTCATCCTTACTGTATTCAAAATAATGGGCTATTTTGTCAAGACCTGTCATCGCTTTTCCTGTTTGTCAGCCATGTTAAGTGACCATTTGTGAAAACGCTTCTCCTTAGATCTGCCGATTGAAGATGAAATAGGCTTCTGTACTCTTGTTTCTCTACCCATGTGAACGTTAATGAACTATATGCCCTTATCTAAGTGTGTTCGTCTTGAATATAAGAAAATGATGGTACAATTTTCTTTCTTCCTTTAAACTGATCGGCTGTAAGATGACCCTTGTCCGAGGTTACAAAATTCTATACACCTTTTTGCAGTCAATAAATTCTTTCGTGTTTGTCACCTTAACCAATCTTGACGTCTCCTTCTACAAACTGCCCGGCTTGCCTACGAAAGTATTCTTGTCCACCGTTGACGGGGTTGGTACAATGTCTCGAGCGCCAGAGTGTGTTGCTGCACAAATTACGAGATAATTGTTAAACTCATAACTTATTAAGTACACGTGGATTGTAGCTTTTTGTGAATCACATAATTAGCAGTCAAAAGGAGAGCCCCATTAATCAGATCGTATATCTCTTACTTGTGGTCAACCCACGACACCGCTCTGGCCATATTAAACCGGGCCAAACAATCAGCATCTCTCATTTGCAAAGAGTCTAAAATGGATATGCAAAAACCCTTTTATGAGGACATGTGGCTCATTGAGATTGCGTTTATTAAATCAGTAAAGCTTATCCACTCAAATGCTTGTCTGCTAACAGACCAGGGATGTCCCCGAACTACTTTCTACACGGCTGCATCTGTCCTCTGTATGGTGAGCCATATGTTTATCTTTTAAGGTCACCTACACCCTGCCCTCAGATTTTTTGAAGAGATATTTTGCACATGGACTAAGGAGAGTGATCTTTTTTTCAATCCATGCATAAGTGATTGTTTATTGTTATACAGTTGTGATCGGGTAATGCAGATGTGCTCAGGTTAATGTTTTTCCCTCGTGCAGAAAATCGATGGGTGCAGAATTATCTACATCCCGTCCTAAACTCGAACACGGTTTCTCTTTCCTTTTTTTTTTTTTTTTTTGCATATGTTAACAACTTACTTCAATTTTTATGATCACACAGGGTTAATCATGGAAGATTTTCTCGACAAGGCTCATTTGAAGAGCATTTCATTATTTCCATTCACATTTCCGTATTGTCATTTCAAAAATTGGCACAAACTCCTTGTCAAGGCGGTCATTGTTTGGTGCAGATTTTTTACGTTCTCTCTAAATATTTGTCCATTTTGTTCATTGTCTGTGACAAAGAACTTCTGTGCTTCATAAATTCGACAGCAAAACATCCTCGCGACCAAGCCAAGTCTCTTGAATTTTATGCGACAGAAAGAATGAGTATGTCCAAGGTTTTTTATCTTTTTAATTGGCTTGAATAGTTGAAAAAACGAAAGCCGTCGTTTTAAGACGGCTTGTCGCCTAGCAAGCCGGCTGTGTCCCCCTTCCAAATCAGTTTCTTTAAGCTTGCTCAACCTCACCAGTTTTCAGAAAACCATTCTTTTATCACTTGTGAAGCACTCGTACAACTCGACTTAAGATCCAACTGAGAACAAAAACGATGCTTGCTGTGTTGCATAACGCATGCGCAACACGTGTCTCTGGACTTTCGAAACACGGGAGGAAATTTCCGATCAAAAAGGCATGTTAAATCAGGATTTCTTTCTATCAATGCAACGAAGAAAAACGAAACTACACAAGATAAACCAAAGAAGATTTTTGTCAAGAAACTATATAAAAATAAAGAAATCGGGTTTTACCAATAAACGCGTCTTTTACAATGTACGAGGGTCGTAAGTTTCTTTTTTGTCAAACGGAATTTGAAGTTCTTCGGATTTTACACAGAAATCCCCACACATGAAATGCAAAAGATAAACAATTTCCTTTCCAGTTTATTGTATTATTTTCTTCACATTAGCAACAAACGCAGAGTTTGTTTTGAGCAGATGATCTGATAAGGATCGATAAACATCTTATAACATATGAAAAAAAACTACAGTTTCAACACTGAGCAGCCTTATTTGAGTTCGATCATACACTTGCAAGCGCTTTGTTAATGCCTTTTATGCAGATAACGAGCTGGTATTCACAACCACGGTATATTGCGCGTCTTATTGTTTTCGCAGGCTTTAAAAGAACGCAACTTAAGACCTCGCCGTGTCATTTAAAGGCGCTGTCAACAGAGTTCCACTTCGAGCTTTACAGTGGAGAGTCCCCAAAAAAATACACGTAGCTTCCCAGTTGCAAGGTAAAAAAATTTCAGCTTTGAAAATGTCTAAAAAATTAATTACTTCGTAGTAAAATAACATCTTCGACAAAGTTAATTTTTAATTTTCCGCTTGATGGTAATTGGAGTTTTAAAATCTATGTCAAACTGTGACTGTTTTCGTGTCTTAAGAAGGTTTGACTTTTTTAATTAGAGTTTTTTTTTCGAAAAAAAGTTAAGCGTTCTTGTTTTTTATTCTTCATGATGAGTACAAGCTATCTTAATGGCTATATGTGAAATGTGCTTACAAACTACACGCGTTTGATTTTGTTACAATCTTGATTGCCAAGCCCACGCTAAACCTGAAACCATCTGAGACGGCGTGTCTAGAATTTTTGTGTTATTTGTTGAGATCGATTTTCAAAGGGTCCAAATCTCCAAAAAAAAAACCACACACTCAAACTATTGTCCTTCGTTAACACGTGAAATCATTTTCCTTCTTAGCTCCTATATGCGACGAAAACATTATTTCATTAAGACAGTCGCTGTACGATTTAAAGATTTTTTAAAAATAGTTCTTAGTTGAGTTTACCCGGCCTTTTATCTCGTGGAATGACTAAATTCAAATTAGGCGATTGATATTATGCCTTCGTCAAAATGAGATTGAATTTTCCACCGTTCTTTGACATATGCACTTCAGCTCTTAATAAAATATCACGAAGAAGACAACAAAAGGATTGAAAATCTCAAAGGAAACGTTTTAAAAGATGCGCTCAAATTGGAGTCTGCGGTAACGGAAACATTTCTGGACTGGACTTGACGACTGCGACGAACTCAAATACTTATTTATTCTGGCTCCCTCAAACTATTATTATTAAGCTCTCCCGCAAATTCTTTTGTTCGGCTTAATATATTTTTCAAAAGAGCTCTACAAGTTTAACTTGCCAAGATGTGATTTCCTCGAATGTATACTAACACCGGCTAATTAAACTGCTATCGGGTTTTCAAAAATTTCTCTTTGTTATTTTACTTTATACACCTTCAATAAGTAATCAACTGGCGTTTGTCAGCTTTTCCTAACATGACTCCAAAATTGAGAATAATTTCTGTTTACTGAAAACGGGATTCTCGGTCTGTGTTAACAAACTTCCAATGATATAAAATAGAATAGATTAAAACAATCATTTTGAATTAACCCTCGCAATCGTCAACGGCTGTTATGGAATTGCTTTAACTTAATAACTGTGACTTTTAAATACATGAACGTTTGTTTTTGTCTATGCAGAATTGCTTTCACACAGGCAACAAATGTAGTTTATTTGAAAGAGCGGTCTAATTCAGTTCACTAATTGCTCATTTTATGTCACAACAATTTTTATACGGAAACTTTTTTTTTCATGTTATCGCTCTTAATCATTAATCCCAAAGCTTTTGTCTCCACAATGCACAAAGTACAAAACCATTGGTTAATTATAAAGTTCTTATTATCTAAAAACCGCAACGCAAATAGGTCATCCGATCAAGAAGTATTTTTGCAAAAGCGTTAATTTTGAGTAAATCATCTTTCCTCTTTCGTTTAACTAGATTTAAACTTCTCTTCAACAGCAAAACCTTGCAGAGAAGATGGTCAGTCAAGTTGTATTTCGCCCACCAGAGCAAGAAAAAACCTTCATCAATGTATCTCAGACGGAAGAGCAATGTCATCCATGGATATTTCCCGAAGACGCTCCGAAGAATAGCGAAGAGCCCCGAAAGCACGTCGGCAGACGACCGAAAGTAACTGTTCCCGCACCAGTAAAGCGCTATCGACAACTTCGACGGAATGCTAGGGAACGAGAGAGACAAGGACGCTTAAATAACGCGTTTGATGTGCTTCGGAGTGTTATTCCTGAATATTTATCCGGAAAGGGACCTGAAGGAAAGTTGACTCAAATCGAGACACTTCGGCTAGCTACTCATTACATAAGCGCTCTTTCAGAAATGCTTGACGACGAAGACACTAAGACAATGAAAGACTACTGTGGTTGCGGTTATTTTAGAGAAAATGAGAACTTCTCATTAAGTGATTTCAGCTGTCTGGCGGACATTTAATCTACCTCTTCGCTTCGGAACTCGAAAAGAGAAAAAAGATCGAAATGCAAGGCCGCATTTCTTCCGAAAGAGCTCGGGGTTTTTTCGGGTCTTTTTCGGATGTCGAGAATTTCCGGCTATAGTCTAGGAGGTCTGCGAACGTAAAAAGAATGGGACAAGTTTACCTTCTTGTCTAGAAATAACTTTTAAAAGATCAACATTTTACTCGTGCTAATAGTCTATATTCATAGGGTTGGCCATTTTCACAATGCAACAAATTTCTTCCAAAAGATATCTACTTTTTCAGTAGATAATAAAGAGAATATTAATCAGTATTGTTTTTTATAGTACAGCGAAGAAAACATACCGTACGTGATTTAACATTACATCTGTAGTTTATCCAAAATGGAAAATATTTTTATCGTGTAGAGAACCAATAATGAATAAACTTATGAGAAATTAGTGTGAACACAAAGAAATTTTGAGGAGCGACCAATCATGAAAAGTCCATAGTACTGCCATTCACTTACGAGAGGGTGTGAATGAGGATAACCGACTAGCGACAAAGGTCTAGAAAATATTACTGACTACCGACAAAACGAGGAAAAAATTACCGACTAGCTACAAAAAA
>NC_090895.1:41431134-41433634 GCF_036669925.1 Montipora capricornis | reverse complement strand
ACCGAGTTGGCTGTAACCAGTCTCACATCCAACAAGCGCGAATGGAATAATAGTTTTATTAAATTTTCATTAAATTCTCATTCTTGAACACTTGGAAATCAAAGCCAATCAGTTTCCAGCTTGACAATACTTGACGCAATCAGTTTCCATATTAGGTCATACGGTATATGAGCTGGTAACCGAGATTGAATAAACGAATCAGAAGCTAGGAACGCAATACCCGAGGTCGAAAATTTGATAATCTTATTTAGCTGAGTACAACTGCTCTACTGATAAGGACAAGCCAGGTAAATCGAACAAAATAACTGGAAGTTAAAGCAGTTAAATTCAAGAGTTGGGTTTTTGAGGGGAGTGAAAAATCGGAGACCCCGGAAAAAAACCTCCTTAAGCAAAGTAGAGAACCATCAAAACACAACCCTGAGGCTCATATGACTTGGGCTGAATGTTGCAAAGCGAGGTGTCCCCACCATTGCGCCAACCCTACTTTCCAGCTGGGATCTCTGACTAATGGCTATTTAGGATGACTGCTCTGGCAAACTGTTTCAACCAAAGCGTGTACATCAGCTGCCTACTACCTTTTAAATTCAATTATAGCTTGGTAATTAAAGCCCTAGCTTTGTTGGCCAGACCACTTTTTATTCTCGCTTTAGAACCGAAAGTACCAAAGCGAGGAAACTAGTTTCTATTTCATGCCCGTTCCTGTGTAACAGTCAAAATAAGGAAGTGGTTACATTATTTATCTCCGTCACACCCATGTCACAAAATCAAACGAATGTTTTCTCTCGGTAAACTGAACAACAAAAAAGATCAAGATCTGTGTTTTTCTTTACCTTTATCAAATGAATGTAAACAGGCGACTACGTCTTTAAATAAGCCTTGGTACGTGTTTAAACAACGGGTAAGTAACTTTTTCCTTCTGTAAAATAACACATGTCAACAAATGCTTGGCACTGCGTCACAGCTGACATGTTAATTGGTTATTTACAATTGGCCCTTAATTAAAATAGACATTCAAACCGGGCACCCTCCCCTTGTTTTGTGATCGATTTCTGAAGAATATGTTTTGACGATTGAGAAGTAAAGCTACCTCTTTTCTTTAATAAACTAACAAAACGGTGACAAGCTTAGATGCCATCTTGGCTCAGTGGAGTGACTTCGCCACGGCCCAGCCCTAGAGTTCCAGCATGCTGCGGGTCGAACAGATACAAAGATGGGAAGAGTCGTAAAGCGAAAGAACAGGCCCCAGTTTTTCTACTCTTCATACTTGTTCCAGTCCAACTTTGAGAATAAGGAAGTGGGTTACTTTTTTCACGGCAGTATCTCCATCACACCCACGTTACAAATTCAAACAAACGTTTTCTGTCTGTCAACAAATACCAAGATCATTAATGTGAACTGGGCGAGGAAGTCTTTAAATAAACCTTGGTACGTGTTTAAGCCGGCACTGTGTACGTTCATCCGGGTCACAAACTCTTTCCTCATGTCGAATAACACACGTCATCAAGTGCTTGGCAATGCGTCACAGCTGACATGTGATAAAAAAAAAGTGTCCCATGGAACGTTATGTCGATCAAGAAAGTAGAAAGTTATTGACACGTACTGATTCTTAACATTGGCGCCATCGTTCCAAATGACGTTCATGATTTCGTGGATAAAAATACTAAACCCTGCTTAGCATTTCCCTCCCAGCCAGAAGGAAAGTTCTGTCACGCATGCACGACCCTGACATCAATGTCACGTCACCTCTTCTCTTCTGGTAATAGCGGTTCAGAGGCGGTAGTAATTATTCGTCCAAATTTCAGGACATGATCCGTGCAGTGGTTTCCTGTTTTTTCTTAATAGTGAGGGAAATCAAGGCGGAAACTCGACCAACCTGGATAAAAGACTAAAGGTCACTAAAAGCGTCTCCGCAATTTTCACAACGGACTTATTTTTAAATGCATCAGCTAGCTTTTCTCGAGGAGGCTTTTAGACTAAAGGCGATGTGAGAAACGATTCTTTTCATCTCTTAAATTGAGAAAGTAAATACTAATCGAACGCACTTCATCATTGCACCTGGCAGGCATACAAGACGGATTAAGAAGTTCATTTTCCGACTAAAATAAAAGTAGCCACATGAGAAGTGTTTGCATAAGTTCGCCTAAGACGGAATATGTCAACTCCAAAACTCTACTGTATCTTCTTTAGAAATTTCGAATTTTGAAACAAATCAAACGAGAAAAGAGAGAAAAAACTAAGTCAAGGCTGATTTTTTCCGAAATATGACGCATCAAGCCCATATACAGAAAATGAGAATATGTTTGCCTGAAATATTTCCTCATTTTTTAGGATGCCAAGAGGAACCACGCATCATCGCTTGTCACTTCAGTTATCTGAATTATAAATGATTAGTTTGTGTTCTTGGACTGAAATCATTCATTTTTGCATATTTCGACCTTGTTCGACACTGCAAACTATAGTCTCTGTAACTCGGGTCAACCAGTCGCTGGTTACAGTTTGC
>NC_090895.1:41396134-41416134 GCF_036669925.1 Montipora capricornis | reverse complement strand
GGTCAACCAGTCGCTGGTAACGATTTCCCCGTAACGACTTTCAAAAGATGAAAAACCAGTCTGCCCATGAAATCCGTTGGTATCGTAACTTTCGATCATGCGTTTTCTTCTCCCGCAGAGTTAACTCCCCAAAAAGAACGCGGCCTGATCGGTGTGACGCATAGAGAGGGTTCAAACACGCATATGAAAGCATAAAGGTTATTTTTAGCGCTAAACGTCTCTGCAGTGAGATAAACTAAAAATAAAGCCAGGATCCGAGTTAGGATCCGAGCCAGGATTCGACACCTAACCGAGACCTAACTTAACCTACCCTAGACCTACCCTAACCCTAACTAGACCTAACTAGACTAGAACCAACCTAAATAGACCTAACCTAACTGATTCGAGACCTAGCCTAACCGAGAGATTCGAGAATAAATAGCGGAGAAAGCTCATCTTAGCTCGAATCCTGGCTGGAATCCTGGCTCGGATTCTAGCTCGAATCCTGGCTCGGATCCTAGCTCAAATCCTGGCTCGAGGTTTAGGTATCCTCCTCTGCAGTCCCGAGTTAAGAGATACTTACCTCTGACTGTAACAGATGAAACTGTTTGGACTAAAGCAACAACAACAGTTAGCCGTGTGTTTGGGGTGGCAGACAGTTCCAAACTTTGGCGCCGAAACGTGTAACTGAATTATGTTGTTGGTTAAGTCGCGAATATTAAATATCATAAAAAATTGCCAGAAGAAGAAGACGAACGTAGTTTTATAGGGATGAATCAAACTTGTCTTTTTAAACAGTCTAGGAATATTTTGACGAGTAGAATTGTTAAAGGTGTCATACATTAAAGTGGACATAGTCTCAAAATGGAGCATATTATAGGTAAGATTTTAGAAGAGATAAATGAAGGAACAGCATGAGTGCTGTGCTTAGAAAAGGTCTTAAGGCGCAGGTTGCGTTTTTGAATAATAGTTTAATACTTATAGTGCGCAAATTACTTTTAAATATGAACAATTGCGCATTACAATGGTAAAATATAAAATATAATAATTACATCTGTTACTAAATCAAAAACCTTATCCAAATATACAAAAACTCTTAAAAAACTGTCTATTATGTTCACTATTAAAACGTATCTGATTTAAAAATCCTAATTAAAAGCTAACCTAAGAAGAGGAGTCTTCAGTAAAATTTTAAATTTGTTAAAATAGCTTTCGATAACCACATGATAGTGGGGACTGTTCCAAAGTTTGGGTGCTGCACACATATAAGCACGATCGCCGAGTGTAGTAAGTATCAACACTGTTATTGAGCAGCTTGACCACAGGCAATTAAACCATGTGTTAAATAGGGAAACATCAGCGACTGATAAATACTGAGTACAATGTACATGTTAAAGGGAACAAAATGTCTCAAGCAGGTAATGATTCCAACAATCAGTTTTACTAAGGGAAGCAACATTAAGTGTGTATTCCAGTTGACGGGAGGGAAAAAGGAATTGAGCATTTTGCATGCCAGGACGCCAGCATGCAAAATGTTCACTTCGCTATAACGGGTTCAACAAAGTACATTAGTGACGTCCGTTGCTCAACATTTTGCATGACAGGACAGTTGTATCCCCGAGACTTTTTAAACTAATCATCTCTAATGGAGAAACATCCTTAGCACTATAAATTCGGTTGTGTGAAGACAAGTTAAAAAAGAAAACAGCTCCCTTCCGGTTTGCCATCCGCGTCTCAAAAGCGACGCTTTCTTAATTCCCAATAACTTCCGCAACACGTGATCATAGAAACGGGGTCAATAAAATACGTTAGCGACGTTTCAATACCAATAAAAGGCATTTGTCAACCGGAATAAACACCTTTGTCCAAAGAGTCAGAAACAATTCGGGCTTCAACGAAATCCAATGGCGGTACCCTGGTATGCGCCCCAACGGTCACTAGAAGTGTAGCAGCCACAGCCACCGAAGTGTAACTCAGTCAGGAAGAAGTATCCATTGGGCATCCTGATGGGATTGCTACTGGGTAACGCTGTATTACGCCAGTCGACAGCGAGTCCTCGTTCCTCGAAAACTGAGCTTTGACGAAAGTAATTTGACGGTGTTTGTTGATTGTGGTTTGGCATGAATGCAAAGTAGCTGTTTGGGTTGCGGTCGCAGTTACGAAAACTGACATTGCGACCGTTGGAAACGAAGCCTTGGGTTCTGCTTCCTGTTGCCGCCAATGATCGTGGAATGATCCCCAGTAAGATGTAATCGCGCATGAAATTATTGAACGGCCGGGTATAATCGGAGTAATTATTCACTCTGATGCCAAAGTCGACATTTTTCCAGTTAGCAAGTGGCTTGATAAGAGTGTAGAACTGCGTTCTCTGGTGACGGTGCTTCAATTTGAGTAAGACGTTCTTCTTTTCAGTGAAGAGAGCGTCGACAATCCCTTGAGCGTTTTTCACGCGAGTAAAGTAGCGAGGTAAAAAGGTGAAACCACCGCCTTCCAATGCCATCTCACAGTAAACATCAATACTCTGCGGAGGGTCTTTGAGATAAATAGGGTAGACACCACTCACAGCGTTCTTGTCGTAAGCCTTTATTTGTTTGCAGCTCGACCAAGGCCACGAATTCTAATAAGCAAACAAATGAAATATTTCATTGAGCTGAGCTTGTTTTCGTGTCCTTGAGTTTCGCCAACAAGGTGTTAATAGTCACACCAACCTGGTTCCCAAAGAGTTGGGAAAATTACGCTATGTATGAAAGGACGGCAAGAATACTCCACTTACAACACACCCAACAACGGCTAGTTCTATGAGAATACTCAAAAGCTTCATATTTCTTCACTGAAAAACTGTAAAATAAAGAAGTATTTATGAATAAGTATCTTGTACATGCTTATACCTTTCTTACCCACCGAGAACTTTAATGAGAAAATATATTACTTATTGAAAACAGGTGTCTGTACAAAATATTGCTCAAGCGTGGTATGAAAGGTAAAGATTTCTTTTATTTCAAAAATATTTTGCTATTTGTTTGAGGCTTTTGTTCACGATCGGTCGTTAACTTTATGATCTCTGTGCTTATATAATAAACAAATTACTTCATGGTTGTCTCGTTTGTACGATTTTTCTTACTCATTCGTTGTGAAGGATCGTTAAACTCACTCGTTTGCTTCGCTCACTCGTTCGTTTACGTGATCCTTCACAACTTGTGAATAAAAATTGTACGCACCCACCAACCATGAAGTGATCTATATCCCTCATATGGACGGCAAGCTGCAAACGCAGAACGATTGCTCTTTACAATAATCCCGCTTTGTGCGTGCTGGTGCCAGTTCTACAAGGTAGGATACTACATTTTCCAATTCTACAGCTGCACAAAACGAAACGAAAAGAAACATCTGCGTTCGTAATAAAGGCCCTTAAAATAGATTAACTTGAACGACTAGATCGAAACCACACTTGACTGAACTGAAAACTGGAATACCAATTAATAATATTTCAACCGAACGGTGATGTTCATAGGTGTGGCGATTCCTTTTCTCTCTTAAACAGAGTTATTAGAGGCAATTTTGAAAATTTATCGATTAGATAAGAAAGCTTGAATAGTAAAAGTGAAAAAATAACAGTGACCGTCATCATTAATAAAGGCCTAAATATCGAAAAAATCCGAACGCTCCTTTGTAGGAATCGGCTTCCGATTAATCTCTTTCATATGCTCTACTACTGAGCCGTAAGAGATTCCTGGGATTTCATGTGACAAAAGGCCAATTTCGAGTTCATGTCTGCCTCCTCTTCAAAGCGAGTCCAAGTGCGATCTACTTTACGTATGAATGAAAACTAATTCTTCGCACTTAGACTCGCTTTGAAGGGTAGGCAGACATGAATATTGTCCCGTTATACAGTGAAGACTGAAATTATTAAAACGGTAAATTCTCGCTATTGAAGTGAATGACTGACCTGGAAATTCTTAGCGACAGCAATGCCGATTATGATGCTGTATTACGTTTCTCCATGACAGTGTAAAATTAAAAAAATGCAAAAATGATTACTAAACGTCTTTCTTTCCATCTCTTAAATGAAGGAAGTAAAACATTAATCGAACGCACTTTACCGTATTGCAGCTGGCAAGCTGACAAGACAGATTTAATGTTAAAAAAATTTCAAACAATACTCTAATGCCGGTATCTCCTCTAGTGATTAATTACGAATTTTGAGGCCAATCTTGCAAGACGGAAGGAAAGGTAGATTTTTTTCCGTTTTGACGGCTCATCACGCAACTTTGTCTTAAAGATTTCCACGAAGAACCACGCATAATTCAAGTGGCTTATCACAGCAGTTTTCATTTTAAAGCTTTCACTGGGAGATGATCAGTTCGTGTACGTCGATTAAAATCGAGCATTTTGCAAGCGAGAATCTCCGGCTATGTAACTCCTATGTCAACCAGTCGCTGGTTACAGCCACCTCGCAATAACTTATATTATTTCTAAAAAAGAGGACTGGAAAAATAGTCTGCTATTGAAATCGGTTGAAAGTGTAACCTACGATCATGCGTTCGATTCTCTTCTCCCACACGGCATAACATCCCAAAAAGAACGTCTGATCGCTAATTTTGGAATCTGTGACTTGTCAACATAGAGAAGGTTCAAACATGCATATGAGAGCATAAAAAGTCTTTTTTTTTTGCCGCTTTACGTCTCTGCAGTTTACGAGATACTTACCTCGATGGCTGTAAAGGATGAAACTCTTTGGACTAAGGTGTTTTTTTCCGGCTGAAAAATGTTGAAACATCACCAATGTCACAGCATTAAGAGTATTGACAGTACAGACAGTGTTGACCCCGTTTTAACGAATACTACTGACGTGTTGTGGTATTTTGAGCCACGGACGTCACTGCTGATGTATTTTTTTAGCCCCATTTTGAGGGTTATTTGGGGCGCACGAGATATTTGTTTATCCAACCGAATCTCCACCCAAATAATTTAGACTGTCAACAATGGTAACTGAAGCTTGTTAATGTAGAGTGTCTAGATTTTCATTTCAATGTGATCGCGGGTGCTATTGAGGGGACCAGGTAACAATGAGACGAAGACGAAGGGTCAGGGACACCCAACGAGAATATAGTTCAAAACCACTTAATCATAGCATTGTTAAACGTATTTTCGTATTTAAACGGTAGATATAGGCATATTTTTATGCCCAAAAAATTTTTCATCTATTCGGATTTCCTAGCTGAAAGTCTAGTGATCCGAAAATTATAGGGATCAAAACTTACCTTTACTTACCTTTTCGAAAGTTTCAGCCCGAAAAAAAGGCTCCCGAAAATTCTAGGTGACCTTTTTAGGGTAAAAATCCGTTAAAAATGGGCAATGATACTATTTTTTAGATGTTCAAAAATCCTAGGACAGGCAGGCAAGCAAGGAATTTTACTGAACAAATGTTCCGAAAATTCTAGATCTCAAATCGTCTTCCGAACATTTATTTTCCGAAAATTGACGTTGGGTGCCCCTGAAGGGTTAACGCTCGAATTGTCAGCTTTCCAAATCGTTTACGGTGGTAATTCAACATTTATCAACACGTTTGATAAAACCAAATTTTCCTGTTTCACCACTGACGCAGCACCACAGTTTCTTTCGAAACTAGAAATTCGTTTAATAGTTCGAGCAATAGCCGATACAACGTAGATTTGATTTCATAACACAACGTGAAAAGAAAACAAACAGCGGTTACAAACATTTTCATTTCATACTTGACGTTTCGTATGTTGCAGCATACATCATCAGAAGTGACGGTTTAAACTGTTAACTGAATTTTAAAAACTAGAGCGAGGAACTGGTGACTAGTTAAAAGTGTGATAACAAAATCGTAACTTCCGGTAGTCGATTCTTCCGGAAGAAATTAATAAAGAAAAAGCTTCTCACTCCCAATGTTTTCATTGAGAGAGGGTTTTAAGTCACTGATTAATAGCGTTTCTTTAATTTTACACTGCAAGTCGGACTTTCCAGTTGCGAGGATTTCAAAATGGTCCCATTTGATGTTATGACCGGTAAAAATTGTATGGTCTGCAACAGCAGAGGCGTGGCCGACTTGTGTAAGAGCTTTGAAATGCTCGGACTTCCTGCCATGTAATCTTCTTTTTGTTTTGCCGATGTAGAAGGAATCACAGTCCCAACAAGTGGCTTTGTATACTATTTTTGATCTTTGAGACCGACTGAAACGATCTTTGTAGGGAAAAAAAGACTTAACCCTGCAAGTGTTTTGAAAAATAACCTTAAGATTGACACAGCCATAAAACTTACTAATACAAGATTTAACACGTCGAGTAAGAGCTTCACTTTGAAAGCCCAAAAAAGGCAAGACAAGTCAACGTTGTGGTGTTCTAAAAATGGTGGTTCTAAAATACGTTGTGGTGTTCTAAAATAAAATCTACGTTGTATCGGCTCTGGCTCAAAATATAATAATTGCCACCTTGAGAACTAGTCGTTTGTGATTGGTTTAAGAAATTGTGCTCAAGGCAGTCTTCTGCTTGTCTTCTGCAACTGTCTATCAGAACTTTGGATATGCGAAAAAAATTTCGATGTGCGAAGAATTTCAACCTCGTTCCCAGGGCTTTTCACCGCCGAGAGTAGGACGGTAGGGTCTGGGTGCTGAAAACCCCTGGGAACGAGTTTGGAAGAATTTGACAATAGGGCCGTTCGGTTTAGTCATGCAAGCGTAGTAAGTCGTAATTATTCAAATTTGGATCCATTGCCACTTGCCGAGACATGCAAGAGCGTTCGTTCATTACGCTGATCGTTGCAATGTCAAAGCGTTCGAGTTTTATGCGTCACTAAAACACTGGCGTCTCATTCATTTTCGAATTCTCACGGCTGAACTGGATCTAGCATGGAATGGAGGCTAATGCCGGCAAATCTTTTCAAATGCAAATTAAGTTGCCCGCATTAGCCTCCATTTCATGCTAGATCCAGTCCAACCGTTAGAATACGAAACTGGCCTATTCTCGCCAATTCCAAGGCGCCTCGCCTTCTTTTGACGAAATAGAGGATCGTAACCAGATGGTGAAGGTGGAGACATATGAATAAAAGTAGGGTTCATTGGGGATTCTGTGAGCTCTAAAAACAGCTCCCGATCAACACACTGCATTCCTTGGGCGGAAAACATTGGCCAGAAGTAAAGGAACGTTAGGTATTCAAACGGAGTTTCCATGCTTTGGAGTTCGCTAAGCTTAACTTTTTTCGCTCTCTGAACGATGCTCACCCTGCGCCGGATTCATAGGCAGAAAATGGCCGTATTTATACTAGAGAACGTCTGAGACGTCCAGACGCATTAAACGTCTGGCCGTAAGTGCGACTAATATAAATACGGGACGCACTTATATTCGACGGCTAGAAATCAAATTCACAATTTTCCTCAAAAGATACTGACATTTAATCACCAAAGAGACTGTGTACACTTCATTGCTAAGTGCGTCCCAGTTTAGTGCGTCTCGTCTTTATACTAGACAGCTTAGACGTCTGAGACGACTATTAAGACAACTTGAGATGTTTAATTCGTGTGACGTTTAATGCGTCCACCTTATTTCCCGTATTTATACTAGTCGTCTAAGACGTCTAAGATGTCTTGTTCGTCTGAGACGTCCTCTAGTATAAATACGGCCAATATTTCGGAACGTATTAAAATGGCTTTTGACGCTAAGGAGATCTCGCGCTTCATAAACTTAGGGATATTGACCTAGTGAGTATTAAATTTGTCGCGGGCTGGTTAAATACCTCTGAACAATGCATCATTAAGCAAAACGGCATGCTATTGTTTTCGGGAAAGGATTTTTAAACTCTGTTCGAAGTTGTCAAGGGAGTTGAGGGCACCCATTACGCCAGAGGTTCGGTATAACTTTTAGAAATGATCATTTTGATAATACTTCTAGTTATTGTATACACATGAAATTTTGTCTTTTCTTAGTTTAGATAATGAACTTCAAAAGCCCGAGTGTACGTAAAGAGTCGCTTAGGTCTTTTCTCGCGAAAAATATCGATGTGAATATTAAATGATTCAACATTTTCATTCGAACACCGGGTTAAACTTCTGCATTTTCGAGCGCAATTTGATAGAACTTATCCACGGTCAGCAGCTTAGAAAAATGTCAAGAATGGAAGTTTCATATTTCTTTTTTAAAAGCCCGAGTGTACCTAAGTTATAGGTGTACTTAAAAGAAGGCTGGAAATTTTGGCAAGAAGCAGTCGATGTAACCCCATTTTCGGCCATTTTCTTTATTCGTTTGTGCCTTTTCACGCTTAGCGCTATTATCGATGCATAAGACCCGGAATATGTCGCGTAATTCTGCGCGACGACGCGAAAACCTCCCTCACCACTCTCCTTTTCTAAACTACCACGCCATTTTTGAGCAAGGAGACATAGTCAAGGAAAACAGATGAAAGTGTAAATTAATTGAAAATATAATTTGTTAAAAAAGTGCAAGGATCCTTGTTCAACTTCTCAAACAAATTATTAAGGGGTGGGGAGGGGGAGGTGAACCTTAACTACAGAAAGACAGTGGTTGCTATGGACTGTATTAAGTCAAGAACAATTTTCAAGCTATGCGAAATTTTTATGAGGGATCTTTTGAAGTAACGTTTTAAATGAATACCCGACATTACTTAGGTCACATAGCGCATGCGCATTTAGTGCCAGTCCCCAACCACCCATTTCCGTGGGAAAAGAAAAACATGTAAAGGCTCTAAGGTAAAGAAACAGAGTAGTGATCGTTTCATTTGAACGGAACCATTTCATCATTGTTCATAATCTGTAGCATGGGATTACCGTTTGCAGAAAAAACGGAGAAAATACCTTCGTTGAAAAATAGATTCTCTTTTAATCCATACTACAGATTTTGCATTAGATGTTTCCATTCGCCCTTGTCATACGGCGGCCATATTGTCCCGGGATTTCCCGGGAGACCAAAAGAGCTTTGTTTTACCACGCCAAGCCTCGCAGTGGAAACCATGGGGGTGAGGCTTGGCGTGGTAAAACAAAGATTTTTTGGTCCCCCGGGACAATATGGCCGCCGTGTGACAAGGGCGAATAGTTTGCAGAGTAAAAAACTCTCCGATTTTTTATGCTATTTCTGTATTGGTCACGTGACTCACCAAATGTAGTTGAGATTCCAACCAGAAGAAGAGGTGTTCAATAACACACTTGTCCAAAACGGGCAACCGTGAACTTAAAGGGCGGCGACAATTTACCATTTGAAGTTACCCATGGCAATGGTTTTGTAGTTAAGGATCTAACCCTTTTTTTCCGGAAAATCAACCTCGTTCCCAAGGAACTTTCCCTTCACGAAGGGAAAGATCCTGGAAACGAGGTTGGGTTAAAATGTCAACATGATCTCTTCTCTAAATCAACGACTATCGTAGCAAAGAAAATATGGAAATAAAAAATCTTATCCGTGGATTGGATTTGAACCCGGGTTTCTGCTCTATAGGAAACGCTTCTTTCCGCTTCACCACAGAAGATCAAGTAGCCTGTGTACAGAGCAGGCGGCTGTACACAGGCTAAAGATCAAGACACTGCACTCTCAAGAAAACATTTGTTTAAGTCTCCCATAGAATATCGCTGCAGAAGGGTAATTAATCCTAAGCATAGTTAATGCATGGAGATGGTTACGAAACTCGACAAGTTCCTTTGTTTCATGTTTTTGAACGCATTTTTGGTTTTGACCCTACACAAAACACATTTTTTCTCGAGAAGATAACCAATCAAATCCTTCGAATAAATTATGCGCAACTAATTTGCAAACTCGTGCGAAGCGAAAACAAAAGATTGTGCAGGGTCACGGTCGATTCAACATCGATTGCTACAACATTGTTCTCTCTCTTGAAAGTTTTAAGGTTTCATAACCAGGCTCTTGATTAATTATGGCCTAAGCTCGATCAATAATTTTTGCCTAAGCTTAGATTTTAAAATGTTTAGCCTTATCGTGAAGTTTGGAAACCGACCTTTTGCAGTGTTTAATATTGTTTGTTGCCGAGTGACAATACAGCATTATGACATATTGTTTAAAATATTGACCCTGAGCAGCTACGTAGCGGTGTGGTGGTCAAGTGGTTAGGTGACGGGTCAATCAACACTCTCAGGTTAACGTCCCATGTCCATCCAATTGGGTTGTCTTATAAATAACATAGGCCCATTTCCACAGTTAATCAAGAGCCTGGTTATGAAACCTTAAAACTTTCAACAGCGAGAACAATGTTGTGGCAATCGATGTTGAATTGACCGTGACCCTGCGGAATCTTTTTGTTTTCGCTTCGCGCGAGTTTGCCAATTAGTTGCGCATAATTTATTCGAAGGATTTGATTGGTTATCATCTCGAGAAAAAATGTGTTTTGTGCAGGGTCAAAGCCAAAAATGCGGGCAAAAACATGAAACAAAGGAACTTGTCGAGTTTCGTAACCATCTCCATGCATTAACTATGCCCATTTCCCATAATAGATATCAAGCTTTCAATCTTCTAAATTAACGATAATAGTAAATTCAGAGCAAGCTACGAATGAACGATAGTCGTTAATTCAAGGTAGAGAATGCCTTGTAAAATGTGACATACTTTCTTTGCATCTTTAGCTGAGGAACGCCTGCTAACATTTCACTGCAAAAGGGTCGATTTGCAGAAATGGTTTGGACAACACAGAAGTTTCTTGCCCTGCTTTGCGCGAAAACACTGTTCTCATTTGTTCCATTCGACTCTGGGAGTTTAATCTGATCTCCAATCTACTACTATAGTAAGTATAATAAGAATTTAAACGGTGTGCGACCGAGAGAGTGTTTTCAGTCACGTGATAAGTAACCTTGTTTTTCCACCGAAACAAGAAAACGTTTGCATATATTAATTCTCGGTTTTCACATGACGTCACTGCCGCCATGTTGGTGCCCCCAAACAAAGAAGCAGCGGTCATGTTGGCTCCCGAAAAAATCCTCCGGGAATTGAACTCTATAATTATGCAAACGTTTTCTTTTGTTTTCGTTGAAAAATATGGCTCTTGATCAACACGAGTGAAAATCAACAATAGAGCTCAATTCCCGGAGGATTAGTTAGGCACAGCATCATGGCTGCCGTGACGTCACGTGAAAACATTCGTCATCAACATGAGGCTTGAAGCTAGAGCCTCATCATCAACGTGAGGCCTGGTGCTAAAGCACAAGTTTTCATTTGGTATTGAAGATGATGCTTCACTCGAGAAGGTCCATGGGAGCAAAACCTGTCAATTTGAAATGCTTGGAGAAGCACTCGTGCTGTAATGCCATCTTGCGTTATGGGCTCCAAAAACACTCGCGACATCAGTTTACAGGGACCGCAGCTCACAACAGGAGCGTTCATATGCCGTTATACTTTGCCATCTTCTTCAAAACAAAGTTACTTCATTGGATGAAGCTGCCCGCCTATGTTTTTTCAGTCAGCCTTCGAAAACAGCCTTCTCTACTCCCGTGTTGGCGAGCAAATCAAGTTGGAAAGATGTGTGCTATCCCAGCGGGCTCTTGACGGGGATTGAAATTAAGGTCGTGCGTTTTTTTAGCTTGTTAAAACAAGAGATGACATTTTCCTTTAATAGCACCAAGACTCGCTTTGAAAAGGAGGCAATTAAAAGTTCAAAAAATCCGCTCTTGACAAAAAAAAAAAAAAAACAATTTTAGTCTTTGTTACGTCAACAAAGACGTCACTTGATCCGGGGTACGTGGCACAAGAGTTTTTACGTCCGCGTATTTATTTCTTTCGTCTAAGATGGCTTCGTAGAGCGTTTTATAGGTCACACAGACAGCATCCACTGACCGCTTGTGCACCGTATCTCTGCAAAACGGACGAAACACAAGGCTTAAACAATACGACTCGTAAAGTTCAGTTCAATCGGTTCAGTTACTTTCACCTGACCTCTAACGTTTGATATTTTATACTCCCGCACTGATTCTAAAGATTGGGTCAAAAACTCTTTTGCCAGTGTTTAAGGTCTACAAGCGAGCGTGTCGAGCAACGCTAGCAGTTGAAAAGGAGGTTGAAAACGAATCCCGCAAAAAATCCCAAGCTATTCTCGTATCCATCGCCCTTTTCGCTTCTCTCAGCCGAGGGGCCTTGGTACGAGAAAATCCCAAGCTTGAAAGAGACTAGAACCCATGACCGCGCGGCGACTGCGTTGCACAGCTCTGTAATCTGAGCTACCAAGCCCTTTGGGAGCAGATCAACTTCGAGTTCGTACTACATCTTGTTTGAGGTAAATTCATCACTCTAATGACTACTGAGTGAGTTTTCAATCGAGCGTCGTAAATAATTACTTTGGCCAATCTAAAAGGACGGAGACAATCCAGCAAACCAATCACAACTCGAAGTAATTACACGTAGCCGACACAAAGCGCGGGAAAATGTGCACGCGCAAGCTACGATTGGTTTTGGTTTCACTTCTGATTGGTTGAAAAAATGGCGCGAGACCTTTGAACCAATCACTGAGTGATGTAATGCAAAACCAAAGCAATTCGCTAATTACTTTCGACACTCAATTGAAAACCGCTCTAAGAGAAAATGATCATCGAAGTTGCAAAATAAGCCTTAAATAAAAATCCCAAGCTTCAAAGGGACCCGAAACCATGACCGTCGCTTGCAACTGTGTAAGCCCCTATTTTACTGTTGAAGGGATATAGTTTTCTGTTAAGGTGTTAAGTAGTAAACTGTTAGATAAGGTTAAGGGCAATGTCGTGAAATTCAGATTTTTTTTTTAAAAGAAAAATCGGGCGGGACGATAGAATAGCAAACCTTAAAGGTGAGCACACACGGCCCAAGAAGTCAAACAAGATTCTTTTTCGGGTGATATCACATCCTCGCTTTCTCCTCTTTTTTGTTCTTACCGCGAAGGCAAGAGAGAGACCGGGTTGGTAAGATGACCATAATTCGATTGCCTAAGCCTGTTGTGATTTGCCAAAGGGACTATAACAAATATAGCTTTGGCACCTGGCGATTTGTTTAGCGGCGAATAGAATGGGGCAGTCTCTGTTCCCCCGCCCCTTTCCCTTCGCGGCATTGCCGCTCGTCAGGGGCGCTTCCCAAACAACAAAACAACCCGCTACTCAATTTAATTTGAATACCACTGGATCGTTACCTTAATCTCGTTGTCCTTAGTAGATTGCACTGAGGCATAATTAAACTGTCTGGAGACGAGAGATATTTGTCGAATTTTGCCTGTAAAATTGAAAAAAAAAACCGGGTCAAACATGACTCACTACGCCAAAGCACTTACTTTATCCTTCAAGAATCAAAGCAGCAAGCATAACATTACGGTTTGAAAAAAATTCAAACGCAAAGACGGAGACCATTCTGATGAGATTATCTTTCTTACCATAGCATCCTTGACACTTTGCGCATCCATTCCATGTAAGGATGATAATGGCACCTGAAAAACGAATATAGAAAAAAGCCTGTCTCATTTCATTTAACAATTGAATATCGGTGAATAAAAAACCGAGACGAAGTCGGGGATTTATTCACCGAGCCTGAGGTGACTAATTGTTTTGGTATAATTACATATTTGAGAAATATGCATTTTCTTTAAAACAATTAATTTCTTCGTCTGTCACCTCGACAAAACGGTTTACGGCCATTTGAAAAAAACTACTTAGGTAATTATCGCGTAATAAACACCTCAAGGGCAATAAATCAGCCAATCAGCGCACGCCCGATTTTTGAGTCTAGTCTTAAGTCTTAGCAATAAGGTTAAGGTTAGCGTTATTGTTTGGTCAGGTTAAATTGAGGATTTGCGTTTGGGGGAAACTTTGTGACGTTGATAATCTGTATTCCGAGGCGCGAGTGGTTGTTAAAGTTGGGGATAAAAGCAAGGGGACACTTCGTGACGCTTATTATAAGTGAACGAAGATCTATATTAATCAATAATGACTCGGACACAGTCGGAAAAACTCGAGTGCATCGCAAAAGAGAACCAAATTTTAGTTTGCACGCTCAATGGTTGAGTTAGAGGAGTACTAGTGAAAGATCTATTAATCGATGCTGTCTCGTTAAATAAGCTTGAGGACTGAAAAGCAAGGGAAATAACGCTTCAAAACGTACTCGCTGGCTGCGGTTCTCTTGGTAGACCGTGTATAGACTGCCGACCCCAGAGCGCGCAAGAATAAACGACGCTTGCTCGCTGATCAACGTGTCAAGATGCGCTTCTGTCTAAGAAACAAATACACACACAATGTTTAGCTGATATACTGTAACAATGTTATCAAGCAGATGACAGATCAAGTATATCCAGTGAATAAGTCAACAAGTTATTGCAAAATGGCTACATTTTACTGCTCCCACCAAATGCATTTTGAAAATGGTGTTTTTCAATTGTTTTCCACTCCCCAGGGAACACACAGCAATCTGGTCCTGGTAGGAAGTTATGCCATCATCGAAATGGTCTGTTCGTTTTGACACGGTTTCAGCAGGGACAGCTATGTACCCCATGGTGGGTTTAGGGATACCGAGGCTGAAACCAGAGAACTACGTTAACGAACTCAAGCCAAGGGTGGAAGCGGGACTTGATCCCCGTCGACCGATTTCAAGTCCAATGCTCAACACCACTTGGCTACCGTCTCTTCTTTCTCAAGTAGGGAAACAATCCGAAATTTCCCCTTCTTTCTGGTTCTGCCCTTCGCGACGGTTGCCCCTGTGTGGTTGTGTCAAGGGTTTCAGGCTGTAGTTGCACGAAGGAAAGCCTATTTTCTGGGACTATAATGTATATTTTGTCAATGCTAAATTCCTATGGAGTGTTCAGAAAGGTATAGTGGGTATACCAGCCACTGCAGGTTACTTTCTTTTAAATGTCAATGTGGTAGTCTGCTGTTCTTACTTTAAAACTCCCAGTCGCCTTTTTCGAGTATATACATAAAATTTTAGGGTACCCGGTCTCTTGTCGCTGTTTGTTGATCACACATCTTGGATAGTTAGTCCTCAAACCAAAAAACGAGACTGCATCAAGCGAACCTTTTATGGTGCGTGTTCTAACGCTATTGTCGACAACAGCACCTGTACCTGTCCCCAGCCAGCATCTTTCCATTATGTTTATCCGTGAATTCGTATACTGCTTAATGTGCTCTGTATATGAATGAATGCAGTTAATCATGTAGGCAGCCATGTCTAATTTAAAATGGGAAAAGAAAAATCTTGTTGCATCATCACTTCAATTTAAAAAAACAAGCATTTGCATGTGAAAAGATGCACATAAAAATAACAATCGTCGACATCGATGCATGAACTTGGAAATAGCATCATCAACGTCTTATTTCCGGCAGTGTCAACAGAGTGTTTTTCTCTCGTGAATCTTTTTCCTTTCTCGAGAAAGCCACAACATATTTTGATGTTATCTCTGTTGAGGAGAGATGTACTTTCTCGTTGGTGACTCGAGAACTCCAGGGCCCGCTCTCAACTCGAAAGCCGATTCACCTAATCCGGGATTGGCGTAAATTTCAACTTTTTGGTGAAAGTTTTTTTTTTTTTTTTTTTTGTTTTTTTTTTTTGTTTGTTTTCAAGATTGACGTTCTTCTAAACGTAAAGTTTTGCCCTAATATCAGCGTTGAACAGCATTTGGTAGTAGAGAAATAAACTCTTGGTTAATTTTTAATCTGGGATTAGCGTTCAACCGGGCCCAGGAAAGTATATGTGGTCGTCCTCCAACGGGTCGTCGTGTTCAGCGAAGCCTGGGACTCTTTTCTATTACAAAGGCTCTCTGGTGGGTCAACTCTTCAAAGGTGTGTGTTTGGGGAGTAATGGCCTCAAAAATGGACAATTTCCAACTCTCTTTGCTCAAACAGTTCGTCGATTTGTGTGTAAACAAAAGCCGGATCTACTTCACAGTCCACAGCTAAAGTTTTTCAAAGATTGGTTGGAAACGTAAGGATTGGTTTCATATTGATTACACTGTAATTGTAAACTTTTTTGCACGTGCATTTTCAAAGATGTGCATGACAACACATTAAGCTAAATATTATTGAATTTTATTCATGTTCAACGTTGTGTTTCCTACATCTAAAAATTTTGCTCTTTTTTCAGCTAGATATTAAACCGTATTGTCTTAACCATGTGTCTGTTCGGTTAGTTTCGAATTCAAAATTGGCATATTCTCGTAATCTCGCAGATACTCATGAGGTTAATTTGTGATTTCATAGTGTGTACTTTTGCCACTCGCCTCGCGAACCGTTTATTCCCTGCATCAACTATAGGTATATTTTCTTCTGAGTTTTCTTTGCAAATGGTATTAGTTTTTTTTCTTTCAGTATTGTCTTGTTTTTAGCCTAAGTTTCTGTTTCAGCATAAAGAGGGAACTGGCTTGTGTTACCTTGATCGACGACGCTTATTTCCCTTTCGTAACCACCAGTCCCGGGTTGCTCGAAGCTTGGGTTAGCGCTAACCAGCGTTAAATACCATGGAAAACCTATAGGTTTTGATACCACTTAACCAACGGTTAGCGCTAACCAAACTTCGAGCAAACCGGCCCCAGGACGTTACAAAATCGATAGAAATCGATCATCGGAAAACTAATCGATTACTCGATATTACTCGATATTACTCGATAATACTCGATAATACTCGATAATTGTTCTTCGATTAGCTAGAATAATCGATAAATATCGATAATCACAAGATTTGAATAGTATATGAGAGATCAACCCCAAAGATTTAGGCGCAGATTATCGATTATATCGGTTTACTCGGCCGAGAGAGGGTAACCCTAACCCTAACCCTTAGGCCTAAAACCGTTGTGTTTAGGCCTAATTAGGCCTAAGGCTAGCTTTTATGAATGTTTAGGATAGTTTTTTACTCTCTGTATTGGTAAAAAACAATGACCTGTGATTCCGGATTCTGGATTCTGGGTTTTAGGGTTGCCCGCCGAGAGAATAGGTCAACTCCAAAGTAAGGGTTTTGTCTTACCGTATATCCTCTTCCGCTCCTAGCCATAAATCTGAGAAAACTCATTCGCATTTGGGGAAATTTTTAACCCCCGGGAGCTCAAGCGAAGACCACACACATGTTTAGATCAGTGTAAACATGTATACGCTGTGAACTGCTCAAAAACATGGCGTTGGCGTGCCTCCACCAACGGAAAACTATCGCTGAATGAATTTCGTTTTTCTGCATAAAGCTTGATTCCCAGCGGCTGTTCACGAGTCCAACCGTCTCTTTTCGGGGAGGGAACGTAAAACGGCACGAGAGAGAGCGGCGGAAATCGAGCCTACGATCGATATCTAATTAGCCGATACACTTGGGAGTCCAGCTATTTCCGCAGATTTCCGTTTCTTTGGCGAAACGTGTTACTAGTGTGCCATTCATGCGTAATGAACTTTTTTGCTCACTTGATTCAGTTGCGTTGTGTGTGGATGAAAATGTTATCTTCTTGGCTATTCACTCAAGTCAGTTTACAGTCTATACTTGCGGAAAATAGACATTAGTAATTACAATTTACTAACTGGTCGATGCGTAGCAACATTGTTTTTACTTAAAACAGGACATTACTTCTGGTTTTTGTTCTCTGTTGCCGTTAAGGTTTACATTTGTTATTTCTAGCGGCAAGAAGTTCAACATTTTTATTACAGTTTAAGAAACCCTTTGCAGTTTTGTTGAAAGTTTTTTTAAGTTGTTTTTTATACGACTGATTGAAGGTTTTAGCATTCTTTCCTTGGATGAAAATATGAAGAAAATAAAATAAATTCAGTTTTTTGGCATTAGGATATACATTAGTCACTTGTTCCTGGCTTATAATCTCTGTCTTCTTCTTCACCTTAGTTCCTCTGGCAAAATCGATATTTTCGATATAAATTGATGGAAATCGATTGAAATCGAACTGTAATTAAGAAAACCGATAAAACCGTTTTACTACTCTTGAAACAACCCCATCCTTAAAAGTGTGCCTGCTTCCAGCTTCGATACGTACCTGATCATGTAGAACTACAGGTCAAATTTCATATATTCACAGAATTACCTGGAAAGTGTTGCTTTGTAATGTTAAATGGCAATATTGATTGGTTGGTGGAAGTATTCATCAAGGTGTCGATCACTTTTAAGTGGTGTTTTGAGGGGAAGACACTGTTCTTTTAGAGTCTTTTAGCTTTGCTGTGCAAATGGTCCATTGTGCCCTTTGTCTCAGTAGACAACAAGTTCAGTGGTTGAGAGATAATATGGAGCTTACGCAAGAACAACGACAACGGCTATGAGAACGCCACAAAACAATAGCTCTATTGAGCAAAAACAAAAGCTCTGCCACACCTGTACTTGTGTTTTTTTCATTTTGGTATATCCCTTGCCGTCCTTGTCCTGACAATGACGTGAATTGACCAAAATTTCAGGTTTTTGTAGAGGATGGTGAGACGAGAGATGGACAGAACTTTTTAAATTTTCTCTCCCCAAACAGTCAACACAATTCATGCCAATTTTATTCCTGCAATGTTAATACACACTTTCCCATTCCAAACGACTTGGTACTTGGGTTATGACGACGTTATTACAATAACGGGAAATACTATTTTGAGACAACACTCTCGTGGGTCGGCGGCGTTGTCGTCCTTGCGTAAGCTCCCTATTAACAGAAGGAGACGCCTTGTATTTGACAGCTTATAACAATGAACTATGCCAGATGCTGGGACAATGCTATTAAGTTAACTACATGGTCAAGCTTCTTGGCCAAGCTAAAATGAATCACATCACTTTCCCATTGTGGCACGACATTTTTCATAGGTACAGGAGAACGTGAGCTTGCAAATATTTTTGATTGACATGTACAGTGTAATGGGTATTACTGGTATGGACATGTGCATCATAAAAACAGCACGAAAAAAAAACCCGAACCAACTGAACGAGAACGTGGATGTTCTGTCAAAACGAAATAAACAGATGAGACTCTTTTCCAAGTACGATAGTTTGTGCAGTTTCCTTGCTATCCTTAGCTTTCTTCATGACACGAGTCAGAAGTACCCTCGCAGCAGTCTTGACTTGCCAGTTGCAACTTTTAGCTATTATTATTATATTATTATTATTATTATTATATTATATTATTATTATTATTATTATTATTATTATATTATATATTATTATATCTCATGTTATATCTCACTTTGTTACACTATTTATTGCTCACAACTTTAGTTTATTTTCTCATTGTTTCAACTGACGATGGATGATGTTTCATCCGAAAACATGTGTATTGATTAAATATGAATTTCAAAAACATCGTATGGATCATCAAAGCGATATCTTACTTCGTGCTGCTAAGAAGTTTTATTATCATTATTATTATTATTGCAATTGTTATTGTTATTACTATTAAAAAACTCAGAGCCTTAGTGCGGTTTTCAAATGAGTATCGTACGTGTGGTAGTGCAGTAACACAGCGCTTTATTCCACATTGTCAACTGAGCTGTGTTTGTCTTCCAAGAGATTCAAGTTGTCTTTGCATAATATGTAGCTTTAATAGTACACGATATGTGTTTTGGTATTGTATATCATTGTATGCTATGGTAGAAGTCTTAGGTTAAATAGCCCCCCAGAGAAGACATGTGGTTACTAGCAAAGTACTAAACCCAGAAAGATTGAAGAAAATGAAAGGGAATCGAGAAACATTGGCTTCAAGGCTGACATGTTCATCATTTTCAAGTTCCATCACAACCTCTTTTGACCACGAGTTAAGCGTGCACTCTGAGCATCTGACAGCTTTGTAATTCAAAAGTTCACTGAAGTTACTCCCTATCTGGTGGGATTAGTATCTGGATGGGTGACCTAAAAAAATATACCACTTTTGTAACAAAAGCGTAGGACCGAAAATTCTATTTTAACGCTCAAAAATGGCGAACTAAGCCAGGTACAGATTTTGTTAGCTTGCTTTATGTAAAACAAATATTGATACAAAAGTAAATAAATCTTGATACACTGTTTTAGAAGAGCAGAAGGAAGGAGTTTTCAGGACGGTCGATCAAGAATAAAACATTTTGCCATCAGCAACAAAATTTACAACATGAAAACAACATTAAT
>NC_090895.1:41373634-41383634 GCF_036669925.1 Montipora capricornis | reverse complement strand
GCGTCAATTGGATAATAAACAAGAACAGGCGATGATTGAAACTTAAATAAACTGGAAATCCTAAAAGCGGCGATGAGTAATGGACTTCGATAACAATCTTTTCGGTCGTTTGAGCTGTAATCAAAGTGAGCTGCAGTTCTAATATTGTACCAAGTGTGGTTGTTGTGTAACAACACTGAAATCAAATGGAAAAATTCTCTAGTAAAAGTATGGGGTTTTAACAAAGACAGAGAAGGAATTTGAAACAACTTAAGGTGACATCTGTGATCTCTGTTGTCTGCCCTTATTATATGTTATTTGTCAGACCTCTCAATTCTGCCAACATTCTCCGGAACCCCCAATTGGAAATTTCCACTAATTCTTGTTAGTGAAAAAATTATTTGAAAGAAAAATGTTGTGCCCCCATTTTTTGCCGCTTGATAAATAATTGCAAAATAAAGGGTTTTTTCAGTCAGTAAAAGGGATTGATTGCTGAACGCTGATGGAAAAATTAAAGGCCGTGCAAACGCTCGCAACAACACGCAACATTGTTGGGACCAACAATGTTGTCTATTGTTGCGCGATATTAAGGCCGATGTGGCAAACGCTCGCAACAAGTCACAACATGTTGGGTCTTTAGATGAAGGGGACTCTGGGACGTTTTTTTACCATTTCCAACGCCACTGTTGATTTATTGTTTTTTCGCATGTTCATTTGTGTGGATACGTGTCATGTAGTGCCGCGTGCGCCGGCGCAAAAACATTGTTGGATGTGCTGTGCAAACGAAAGCGAAAAAAACATTGTTGGGACCGCACGCTTCGATGACCGCCAAACAATAAGAAATGTTTGGCACTTGTTGGCTTTGAAGTTTTGACAGTTTTCAAAACTTCATCCAAAAAACTTCCAAACAGTCGTCGCAACAACACGCAACAACAACACCCCACAAAATGGTGGTGCAAACCGCTCGCAAACATGTGGTGGCGCCCCAACAATGTTGCGCGCGTTTTTGGCACGGGCCCTTTATTTAATTTGAGTTGCGTTTTTTTTGGACCCTGAAATTGTGTTGGCAGCTTGTTTGCACGCACGCAATGAAATGGGACAGTTTTTTTTTTCCTTTCCTCTACTAGGGCAAATATGTTCTTTGTTTCAATAAAAAAAGTTATTTTTTGGCTGGAAAATTGGGTTTTTTTTGAGATTTTTTTCTCCCTTTTGAATAGCGTTGTGGTATTATCCAAGGTTTACTTACTATTTGCATATGTGGAAATATTTGTTTTTACACATCCTTAATTTGAAAGTTTCGTAAACTCTTATTTTAGTGCGCACACGGGGAGCTGCCTCTGATCTTTTTTTTGCCTGTTTTGAGGCTTTTTGGCTTCGGGAAACTCACTGTACTGACCCAAACATTTGTTTGGGGACCTTCCACAAATAATCGAAAAAAAATTGTGTCAAAGTCGCGAGCGTACCAGGCTCGGACTCGACCGGCGGTCTCTAAAGGTTGGGTAAGCCTTTAGCACAGCATCTTCAAAAATCTCACCGGGCGCGCAAACTTGTTTGTACTCAACTCTGCACAAGGGTCTTTCGGGTTAAAAAATTTGGAAATTTCACTAATTTTTTTCTTATTAACCTTCAATGGCGTCGAAAGTCATTGTAACGCGAAAGGCGTTTTTAGTGGATCTTTAAACAAAATATACCCTCCACGGAGCTTAAGAATGGAACGTCAATTGGAGATGAACAAGTACAGTCGGTGAAAAATAAATATCTGGAATCTTTAAAGCGACGAGTAATGTTCTTCGACAACAATTTCATTTTTCGCCGTTGGATATCAAGTGAGCTTTGTTTCTAATATTTTACTAACTTGGTATTATATAAAACACTGAAATCAAAATGGCAATTTTTTTATGGATTTAACAAACATTGAAGGAATCGAACGCCTTGAATGCATCACAGTGTTTACTGAAGTCGCATCTAAGTTGTCTGGCAATTTACATTTATTTTGTACTCAACTCTGCAAAGGTAAAAAAAATTGAAATGTGACAGTGAAGAATTATTTGAATGAAAGCTTGTTGTCTCTTTTGTGCTTCATTATTTACGGTCAAGGTTCTTTCGAAAAGGGTTTGATGTGAACTGTCAGAAATTTATTTAATTGCAATATGCTTTGTGACACGGATTGTGTCTTGCTTGCACGCACGCAATTGAAATAGGAAAGGTTTTTTGCCTCTAATAGCAAATATGTTGTTTGTTTCAATAAAATTTCTCGCTGGAAAAGGTTTTGTGAGATTTCCAGCCTTTGTGAATTTATACATGTTGTGAATTTTCGAGCTTAAAAATTTGCATACGTGGGAGTTGAAATGTGATACGGGAGGATTTTTGTGGTAGTGCACTGTAAGCAGCGCGCGCATAAGTCACGAAAATAAACAGGTCTGTTGGAAGCGTGCTTGAGTTTCAACAAAATGAAAGCCCCCAAATCAGCAAAAAAATTGGTGACGCTGATGAATAATAAAGTAGCTGCTATTTCCAAAACGATGGAATACCTGGTGATAAATAACCTCGTCTTGGAGAGTAAAGTTTTGACTTTGCAGAAAAACAATGGTCAACCTCAAGAGAGTTGGGCGATTGTGATCTTTGTGTTGAATTCGCACATTTCTTGTCAAACTTTATTTATAACACTTGAAAGAAAAAGAAAACTAACAAAAACAAAAAACCCGGTATCTTGCCATCATTTGACACAGATGCTTCACTGTTTCGCGAGTAAACACACGCGCGGTAACTTGATCACGGCGCCCGCTGAATTCGATGTCACTTTCGATTTTGCGATTTACTTGTGCAGCCAAAAGTACAATAACAAAATTTGAACGTAGCAAAAAATCTCCCAAAATGTTTGTCGCTGATGGTAACTTTTTTTATTCGCGGTTCAAAATTAATGTTGTTTTCATGTTGTAAATTTTGTTGCTGATGGCAAAATATTTTATTCTCGATCGACCGTCCTGAAAACTTCCTTCTGCTCTTCCTAAAAACAGTGTATCAAAGATTTATTTACTTTGCATCAATATTTGTTTTGCATAAAGCAAGCTAACAAAATCTGTACCTTGCTTAGTTCGCATTTTTGAGCGTTAAAATAGAATTTTCGGTCCTACGCTTTTGTTACAAAGTGGTATATTTTTTTAGGTCACCCATCCAGATACTAACCCCACCAGATAGGGAGTAACTTCAGTGAACTTTTGAAATTACAAGCTGTCAGATGCTCAGAGTGCACGCTTAAACTTGTGGTGAAAAAGAAGTTGTGAGGGAACTTGAAAATGATGAAACAAAATGTTTCAAAGGGTCAGCCTTGAAGCCAATGTTTCTCGATTCCCTTTTTCATTTTCTTCAATTCTTTTCTGGGGTTTAGTACTTTGCTAGTAACCACATGTCTTCTCAGGGGGCTATTTACCTAAGACTTCTACCATAGCACTACAATGATATACAATACCAAAAACAATATCGTGTACTGTTAAAGCTACATATTACGCAAAGACAACTTCTTGAATCTCCTGGAAGACAAAAACACAGCTCAGTTGGACAATGTGGGAATAAAGCTCTGTGTTACTGCACTACCACACGTTACGATTACTCATTTGAAAACCGCACTAAGGCTCTGAGTTTTTTTAATAAGTAATTTTAAATAAACCAAAAACAATTTTGCAATTGCAAATAATAATAATATGATAATAAAACTTCTTAGCAGCACGAAGTAAGATTTATCGCTTTGATGATCCATACGATTTGTTTTTGAAATTCATATTTAATCAATACATGTTTCGGATGAAACATCATCCATCGTCAGTTGACAAATGAGAAATAAACTAAAGTTGAGCAATAAATAGTGTAACAAAGTGAGATATTAACATGAGATATAATAATAATAATAATAATAATAATAATAATAATCATATAATAATAATAATAATAATAATAATAATAATAATTAATAATAATAGCTAAAAGTTGCAACTGGCAAGTCAAGACTGCTGCGAGGGTACTCGTGTCATGAAGAAGAAAAGTGCCTAAGGATAGCAAGGAAAACTGGATACAAAAAACTATCGTACTTGGAAAAGAGTCTCAATTCTGGTTATTTCGTTTGGACAGAACATCCACGTTCTCGTTCTTTTTTTCGTGCTGTTTTTTATGATGCAACATGTCATACAGTAATACCCATTTTACACTGTACATGTCAATCAAAAATATTTGCAAGCTCACGTTCTCCTGTACCTATAAATGTTTGGTGCCACAATGGGAAAGTGATTTGATTCATTAGCTGGCCAAGAAGCTTGGACCATGTAGTTAACTTAATAGCATTTGTCCCAGCATCTGGCATAGTTCATTGTTTTAGAAGCTGTCAAATACAAGCGTCTCCTTCTGTTAATAGGGAGCTTACGCAAGACGGGGACAACGCCGCCGCCAACGAGAGGTGTTGTCCAAAAAAATGAGTATTTTCCCGTTATTGTAATAACTTCGTCATAACCCCAAGTCGTTTGGAATGGAAAGTGTGTATTAACATTGCAGGAATAAAATTGGCATGAATTGTGTGACTGTTTGGGGGAGAAAATTTTAAAAAGTTCTGTCATGCTCTCACATCCTCTCTTACAAAACCTGAAATTTGGTCAATTCACGTCATTGTCAGGACAAGGACGGCAAAGGGGATATACCAAAATGAAAAAAACACAAGTACAGGGTGTGCAGAGCTTTTGTTTTTGCTCAATAGAGCTATTGTTTTGTGGCGTTTTTTTCTCATAGCCGTTGTCCGTTTTGTTTTGTCTTGCGTAAGCTCCAGTATTATCTCAACCACTGAACTGTTGTCTACTGAGACAAGGGGCACAATGGACCATTTGCACAGCAAAGCTAAAAGACTTCATAAAAGAACAGTGTCTTCCCCTCAAAAACACCACTTAAAAGTGATCGGACACCTTTGATGAATGCTACTTCCACCAACCAAATCAATATTGCCACTTTAACATTACAAAGCAACACTTTCCATAGCCGTGTGTTTGGGGTGGCAGGACAGTTCCAAACTTTGGCGCCGAACACGTGTAACTGAATTATGTTGGTGGGTTAAGCTCGCGAATATTAAATATCATAAAAAATTGCCAGAAGAAGAAGCCGAACGTAGTTTTATAGGATGAATCAAACTTGTCTTTTTAAACAGTCTAGGACATTTTGACGCGTAGGAATTGTTAAAGTGTTCATACATTTAAAGTGGACATAGTCTCAAAATGGAGCATATTATAGGTAAGATTTTAGAAGAGAATGAAGGAAACAGGCTGAGTGTCTGTGCTTAGAAAAGGGCTTAAGGCGCAGGTGTCGTTTTTGAATAATAGTTTACTACTTATAGTGCGCAAATTACCTTTAAATATGAACAATTGCGCATTACAATGGTAAAATATAAAAAAATAATACATCTGTTACTAAATCAAAACCTTAGCACATATACAAAAACTCTTAAAAAACTGTCTATTATGTTCACTATTAAAACGTATCTGATTTAAAAATCATAATTAAAAAGCTAACCTAAGAAGCGGAGTCTTCAGTAAAATTTTAAATTTGTCAAAATAGCTTTCGATAACCACCTGATAGTGGGGACTGTTCCCAAGTTTGGGTGCTGCACACATATAAAGCACGATCGCCGAGTGTATGTAGTAAGTATCAACACTGTTATTGAGCAGCTTGACCACAGGCAATTAAACCATTGTGTAAATAGGGACCACATCAGCGACTGATAAAATACTGCAGTACAATGTACATGTTAAAGGGAACAAAATGTCCCGTCAAGCAGGTAAGGATTCCAACAATCAGTTTTACTAAGGGAAGCAACATTAAGTGTGTATTCCAGTTGACGGGAGGAAAAAGGAATTGAGCATTTTGCATGCCAGGACGCCCGCATGCAAAATGTTCACTTCGCTATAACGGGTTCAACAAAGTACATTAGTGACGTCCGTTGCTCAACATTTTGCATGACAGGACAGTTGTGTCTCCTAGACTTTTTAGACTAATCATCTCTAATGGAGAAAGATCCTTAGCACTATAAACTTGGTTGTGTGAAGACAACTTAAAAAAGAAAACAGCTCCCTTCCGGTTGCCTTCCGCGTCTCAAAAGCGACGCTTCTTAAGCTTCCCAATAACTTCCGCAACACGTGATCCTAGAAACGGGGTCAATAAAATACGTTAGCGACGTTTCAATACCAATAAAAGGCATTTGTCAACCGGAATATAAACACCTTTGTCCAAAGAGTCAGAAACAATTCGGGCTTCAACGAAATCCAATGGCGGTACCCTGGTATGCGCCCCAGCGGTCACTGGAAGTGTAGCAGCCACAGCCACCGAAGTGTAACTCAGTCAGGAAGAAGTATCCATTGGCATCCTGATGGGATTGCTACTGGGTAACGCTGTATTACGCCAGTCGACAGCGAGTCCTCGTTCCTCGAAAATGAGTTTTGACGAAAAGTAATTTGACGGTGTTTGTTGATTGTGGTTTGGCATGAATGCAAAGTAGCTGTTGGGTTGCGGTCGCAGTTCCGAAAACTGACATTGCGACCGTTGGAAACGAAGCCTTGGGTTCTGCTTCCTGTTGCCGCCAATGATCGTGGAATGATCCCCAGTAAGATGTAATCGCGCATGAAATTATTGAACGGCCGGGTATAATCGGAGTAATTATTCACTCTGATGCCAAAGTCGACATTTTTCCAGTTAGCAAGTGGCTTGATAAGAGTGTAGAACTGCGTTCTCTGGTGACGGTGCTTCAATTTGAGTAAGACGTTCTTCTTTTCAGTGAAGAGAGCGTCGACAATCCCTTGAGCGTTTTTCACGCGAGTAAAGTAGCGAGGTTAAAAAGGTGAAACCACCGCCTTCCAGTGCCATCTCACAGTAAACATCAATACTCTGAGGAGGGTCTTTGAGATAAATAGGGTACACACCACTCACAGCGTTCTTGTCGTAAGCCTTTTTTTGTTTGCAGCTCGACCAAGGCCACGAATTCTAATAAGCAAACAAATGAAATATTTCATTGAGCTGAGCTTGTTTTCGTGTCCTTGAGTTTCGCCAACAAGGTGTTAATAGTCCCACCAACCTGGTTCCCAAAGAGTTGGGAAAATTACGCTATGTATGAAAGGACGGCAAGAATGCTCCACTTACAACACACCCAGCCACTGCAAGTTCTATGAGAATGCTCAAAAGCTTCATATTTCTTCCCTGAAAAACTGTAAAATAAAACAGTATTTATAAATAAGTATCTTGTACATGCTTATACGTTTCCTACTCGCCGAAAACTCTGTTGAAAAAAGATATTACTTATTGAAAACAGGTGTCTGTACAAAATATTGCTCAAGCGTGGTATGAAAGGTAAAGATTTCTTTCATTTCAAAATATTTTGCGATTTGTTTGAGGCCTTTGTTCACGATCGGTCGTTAACTTTATGATCTCTGTGCTTATATAATAAACAAATTACTTCATGGTTGACTCGTTGTACGATTTTTCTTACTCATTCGTTGTGAAGGATCGTTAAACTCACTCGTTTGCTTCGCTCACTCGTTCGTTTACGTGATCCTTCACAACTTGTGAATAAAAATTGTACGCACCCACCAACCATGAAGTGATCTATATCCCTCATATGGACGGCAAGCTGCAAACGCAGAACGATTGCTCTTTACAATATCCCGCTGTGTGCATGCTACTGCCAGTTCTACAAGGTAGGATACTACATTTTCCAATTCTACAGCTGCACAAAACGAAACGAAAAGAACTTCAGCGATCGTAATAAAGGCCCTTAAAATAGATTAACTTGAACGACTAGATCGAAACCACACTTGACTGAACTGAAAACTGGAATACCAATTAATAATATTTCAACCGAACGGTGATGTTCATAGGTGTGGCGATTCCTTTTCTCTCTTAAACAGAGTTATTAGAGGCAATTTTGAAAATTTATCGATTAGATAAGAAAGCTTGAATAGTAAAAGTGAAAAAATAACAGTGACCGTCATCATTAATAAAGGCCTAAATATCGAAAAAATCCGAACGCTCCTTTGTAGGAATCGGCTTCCGATTAATCTCTTTCATATGCTCTACTACTGAGCCGTAAGAGATTCCTGGGATTTCATGTGACAAAAGGCCAATTTCGAGTTCATGTCTGCCTCCTCTTCAAAGCGAGTCCAAGTGCGATCTACTTTACGTATGAATGAAAACTAATTCTTCGCACTTAGACTCGCTTTGAAGGGTAGGCAGACATGAATATTGTCCCGTTATACAGTGAAGACTGAAATTATTAAAACGGTAAATTCTCGCTATTGAAGTGAATGACTGACCTGGAAATTCTTAGCGACAGCAATGCCGATTATGATGCTGTATTACGTTTCTCCATGACAGTATAAAATTTAAAAATGAAACAATGATTACAAACATCTTTCTTTTCATCTCTTAAATGAAGGAAGTAAAACATTAATCCAATGAACTTTACCATATTGCAGCTGGCAAGCTGACAAGACAGATTTAATGTTAAAAAAATTTCAAACAATACTCTAATGCCGGTATCTCCTCTAGTGATTAATTACGAATTTTGAGGCCAATCTTGCAAGACGGAAGGAAAGGTAGATTTTTTTTCCGTTTTGACGGCTCATCACGCAACTTTGTCTTAAAGATTTCCACGAAGAACCACGCATAATTCAAGTGGCTTATCACAGCAGTTTTCATTTTAAAGCTTTCACTGGGAGATGATCAGTTCGTGTACGTCGATTAAAATCGAGCATTTTGCAAGCGAGAATCTCCGGCTATGTAACTCCTATGTCAACCAGTCGCTGGTTACAGCCACCTCGCAATAACTTATATTATTTCTAAAAAAGAGGACTGGAAAAATAGTCTGCTATTGAAATCGGTTGAAAGTGTAACCTACGATCATGCGTTCGATTCTCTTCTCCCACACGGCATAACATCCCAAAAAGAACGTCTGATCGCTAATTTTGGAATCTGTGACTTGTCAACATAGAGAAGGTTCAAACATGCATATGAGAGCATAAAAAGTCTTTTTTTTTTGCCGCTTTACGTCTCTGCAGTTTACGAGATACTTACCTCGATGGCTGTAAAGGATGAAACTCTTTGGACTAAGGTGTTTTTTTCCGGCTGAAAAATGTTGAAACATCACCAATGTCACAGCATTAAGAGTATTGACAGTACAGACAGTGTTGACCCCGTTTTAACGAATACTACTGACGTGTTGTGGTATTTTGAGCCACGGACGTCACTGCTGATGTATTTTTTTAGCCCCATTTTGAGGGTTATTTGGGGCGCACGAGATATTTGTTTATCCAACCGAATCTCCACCCAAATAATTTAGACTGTCAACAATGGTAACTGAAGCTTGTTAATGTAGAGTGTCTAGATTTTCATTTCAATGTGATCGCGGGTGCTATTGAGGGGACCAGGTAACAATGAGACGAAGACGAAGGGTCAGGGACACCCAACGAGAATATAGTTCAAAACCACTTAATCATAGCATTGTTAAACGTATTTTCGTATTTAAACGGTAGATATAGGCATATTTTTATGCCCAAAAAATTTTTCATCTATTCGGATTTCCTAGCTGAAAGTCTAGTGATCCGAAAATTATAGGGATCAAAACTTACCTTTACTTACCTTTTCGAAAGTTTCAGCCAGAAAAAAGGCTCCCGAAAATTCTAGGTGACCTTTTTAGGGTAAAAATCCGTTAAAAATGGGCAATGATACTATTTTTTAGATGTTCAAAAATCCTAGGACAGGCAGGCAAGCAAGGAATTTTACTGAACAAATGTTCCGAAAATTCTAGATCTCAAATCGTCTTCCGAACATTTATTTTCCGAAAATTGACGTTGGGTGCCCCTGAAGGGTTAACGCTCGAATTGTCAGCTTTCCAAATCGTTTACGGTGGTAATTCAACATTTATCAACACGTTTGATAAAACCAAATTTTCCTGTTTCACCACTGACGCAGCACCACAGTTTCTTTCGAAACTAGAAATTCG
>NC_090895.1:41346134-41368634 GCF_036669925.1 Montipora capricornis | reverse complement strand
GGGTCGATTTGCAGAAATGGTTTGGACAACACAGAAGTTTCTTGCCCTGCTTTGCGCGAAAACACTGTTCTCATTTGTTCCATTCGACTCTGGGAGTTTAATCTGATCTCCAATCTACTACTATAGTAAGTATAATAAGAATTTAAACGGTGTGCGACCGAGAGAGTGTTTTCAGTCACGTGATAAGTAACCTTGTTTTTCCACCGAAACAAGAAAACGTTTGCATATATTAATTCTCGGTTTTCACATGACGTCACTGCCGCCATGTTGGTGCCCCCAAACAAAGAAGCAGCGGTCATGTTGGCTCCCGAAAAAATCCTCCGGGAATTGAACTCTATAATTATGCAAACGTTTTCTTTTGTTTTCGTTGAAAAATATGGCTCTTGATCAACGCGAGTGAAAATGAACAATAGAGCTCAATTCCCGGAGGATTAGTTAGGCACAGCATCATGGCTGCCGTGACGTCACGTGAAAACATTCGTCATCAACATGAGGCTTGAAGCTAGAGCCTCATCATCAACGTGAGGCCTGGTGCTAAAGCACAAGTTTTCATTTGGTATTGAAGATGATGCTTCACTCGAGAAGGTCCATGGGAGCAAAACCTGTCAATTTGAAATGCTTGGAGAAGCACTCGTGCTGTAATGCCATCTTGCGTTATGGGCTCCAAAAACACTCGCGACATCAGTTTACAGGGACCGCAGCTCACAACAGGAGCGTTCATATGCCGTTATACTTTGCCATCTTCTTCAAAACAAAGTTACTTCATTGGATGAAGCTGCCCGCCTATGTTTTTTCAGTCAGCCTTCGAAAACAGCCTTCTCTACTCCCGTGTTGGCGAGCAAATCAAGTTGGAAAGATGTGTGCTATCCCAGCGGGCTCTTGACGGGGATTGAAATTAAGGTCGTGCGTTTTTTAGCTTGTTAAAACAAGAGGTGACATTTTCCTTTAATAGCACCAAGACTCGCTTTGAAAACGAGGCAATTAAAAGTTCAAAAAATCCGCTCTTGACAAAAAAAAAAACAAAACAATTTTAGTCTTTGTTACGTCAACAAAGACGTCACTTGATCCGGGGTACGTGGCACAAGAGTTTTTACGTCCGCGTATTTATTTCTTTCGTCTAAGATGGCTTCGTAGAGCGTTTTATAGGTCACACAGACAGCATCCACTGACCGCTTGTGCACCGTATCTCTGCAAAACGGACGAAACACAAGGCTTAAACAATACGACTCGTAAAGTTCAGTTCAATCGGTTCAGTTACTTTCACCTGACCTCTAACGTTTGATATTTTATACTCCCGCACTGATTCTAAAGATTGGGTCAAAAACTCTTTTGCCAGTGTTTAAGGTCTACAAGCGAGCGTGTCGAGCAACGCTAGCAGTTGAAAAGGAGGTTGAAAACGAATCCCGCAAAAAATCCCAAGCTATTCTCGTATCCATCGCCCTTTTCGCTTCTCTCAGCCGAGGGGCCTTGGTACGAGAAAATCCCAAGCTTGAAAGAGACTAGAACCCATGACCGCGCGGCGACTGCGTTGCACAGCTCTGTAATCTGAGCTACCAAGCCCTTTGGGAGCAGATCAACTTCGAGTTCGTACTACATCTTGTTTGAGGTAAATTCATCACTCTAATGACTACTGAGTGAGTTTCAATCGAGCGTCGTAAAACCAAAACCAAAGTAATTACTTTGGCCAATCTAAAAGGACGGAGACAATCCAGTAAATCAATCACAACTCGAAGTAATTACACGTAGCCGACACAAAGCGCGGGAAAATGTGCACGCGCAAGCTACGATTGGTTTTGGTTTCACTTCTGATTGGTTGAAAAAATGGCGCGAGACCTTTGAACCAATCACTGAGTGATGTAATGCAAAACCAAAGCAATTCGCTAATTACTTTCGACACTCAATTGAAAACCGCTCTAAGAGAAAATGATCATCGAAGTTGCAAAATAAGCCTTAAATAAAAATCCCAAGCTTCAAAGGGACCCGAAACCATGACCGTCGCTTGCAACTGTGTAAGCCCCTATTTTACTGTTGAAGGGATATAGTTTTCTGTTACGGTGTTAAGTAGTAAACTGTTAGATAAGGTTAAGGGCAATGTCGTGAAATTCAGAAAAATCGGGACGATAGAATAGCAAACCTTGAAGGTGAGCACACACGGCCCAAGAAGTCAAACAAGATTCTTTTTCGGGTGATATCACATCCTCGTTTTGTCCTCTTCTTTTTGTTCTTACCGCGAAGGCAAGAGAGAGACCGGGTTGGTAAGATGACCATAATTCGATTGCCTAAGCCTGTTGCGATTTGCCAAAGGGACTATAACAAATATAGCTTTGGCACCTGGCGATTTGTTAGCGGCGAATAGAATGGGGCAGTCTCTGTTCCCGGCCCTTTCCCTTCGCGGCCTTGCCGCTCGTCAGGGCGCTTCCCAAACAACAAAACAACCCGCTACTCAATTTAATTTGAATACCACTGGATCGTTACCTTAATCTCGTTGTCCTTAGTAGATTGCACTGAGGCATAATTAAACTGTCTGGAGACGAGAGATATTTGTCGAATTTTGCCTGTAAAATTGAAAAAAAAAAACCGGGTCAAACATGACTCACTACGCCAAAGCACTTACTTTATCCTTCAAGAATCAAAGCAGCAAGCATAACATTACGGTTTGAAAAAAATTCAAACGCAAAGACGGAGACCATTCTGATGAGATTATCTTTCTTACCATAGCATCCTTGACACTTTGCGCATCCATTCCATGTAAGGATGATAATGGCACCTGAAAAACGAATATAGAAAAAAGCCTGTCTCATTTCATTTAACAATTGAATATCGGTGAATAAAAACCGAGACGAAGTCGGGGATTTATTCACCGAGCCTGAGGTGACTAATTGTTTTGGTATAATTACATATTTGAGAAATATGCATTTTCTTTAAAACAATTTATTTCTTCGTCTGTCACCTCGACATAACGGCTTACGCCCATTTTGAAAAAAACTACTTAGATAATTATCGCGTAATAAACACCTCAAGGGCAATAAATCAGCCAATCAGCGCACGCCCGATTTTGAGTCTAGTCTTAAGTCTTAGCAATAAGCTTAAGGTTAGCGTTATTGTTTGGTCAAGTTAAATTGAGAATTGGCGTTTGGGGGAAACTTTGTGAGGTTGATTTTCTGTATTCCGAGGCGCGAGTGATGTTAAGGGTTAAAGTTGGGGGAGGAGGGGGGGGCAAGGGGACACTTCGTGACGCTTATTATAAGTGAACGAAGAGCTCTATTAATCAATAATGACTCGGGCACAGTCGGAAAAAACTCGAGTGCACCGCAAAAGAGAACCAAATTTTAGTTTGCACGCTCAATGGTTGAGTTAGAGGAGTACTAGTGAAAGATCTATTAATCGATGCTGTCTCGTTAAATAAGCTTGAGGACTGAAAAGCAAGGGAAAATAACGCTTCAAAACGTACTCGCTGGCTGCGGTTCTCTTGGTAGACCGTGTATAGACTGCCGACCCCAGAGCGCGCAAGAATAAACGACGCTTGCTCGCTGATCAACGTGTCAAGATGCGCTTCTGTCTAAGAAACAAATACACAACAATGTTAGCTGATATACTGTAACAATGTTATCAAGCAGATGACAGATCAAGTATATCCAGTGAATAAGTCAACAAGTTATTGCAAAATGGCTACATTTTACTGCTCCCACCAAAATGCATTTTGAAAATGGTGTCTTATTCAATTGTTTCCACTCCCCAGGGAACACACAGCAATCTGGTCCTGGTAGGAAGTTATGCCATCATCGAAATGGTCTGTTCGTTTTGACAAGGTTTATCAGCAGGACAGCGATGTACCCCATGGTGGGTATAGGGATAACGAGGCTCAACCAGAGAACAACGTTAACGAACTCAAGCCAAGGGTGGAAGCGGGACTTGATCCCCGTCCCGCGATTTCAAGTCCAGTGCTCAAATTACTCGGCTACCGTCTCTTCTTTCTCAAGTAGGAACAATCCGAAATTCCCTTCTTTTCTGGTTCTGCCCTTCGCGACGGTGCCCCTGTGTTTTGCATCAAGGGTTCGGCTTATTACAGAAGGAAAGCCTCTTTTCTGACTATAATGTATATTTTCAATTGCTAAATTCCATGAGTGTTAGATAGAAGGTATAGTGGGTTACCAGCCAATGCAAGTACTTTCTTTTAAAAGTCAATGTGTTATCTGCTGTTCTTACTTTAATATTCCCAGTCGCCTTTTTCGCTATATACATACATTTTTAGGGTACCGTCTCTTTGTCGCTGTTTGTCGATTGGATTATATGTCTCAAACAAAAACAGAGCCTGAATCAAGCGACCCCTTTTATGGTGCGTGTTCGTGTTTAACGCTATTGTCGACAACAGCACTGTACCTGTCCAGCCAGCATTTCAATATGTTTATCCGTGAATTCGTATACTGCTAATGTGCTCTGTATTTGATGAATGCAGTTAATCATGTAGGCAGCCATGTCGGATGCATTCAGATGACTTGCAGACATGTTGCACATCTGAAGAAGTGGATCAACCAGACAAGATATGATCTGACGAAATACAGAGCAAATCAACATATTCAGATGTCTCACAGTTTCACAGTAAACAAAGAGAATGAGAGGTTTACATCAGTATGCTCAGGTTGTGGTTTAGGGTTTAGGGTTTAGGGTTTAGGGTTAGGGTTTAGGGATAGGGTCTAGGGATAGGGTTTAGGGTTAGGTTTCGAATTTGAAGATTCCAAGGGTGCCGAAAAAACGTGTGTTAAAACGCGTGCGGCGCGTGCAGAACGATTACTTTTGCTCTTTTAACCAATGATATAATTGTTTTGGGGCGTTGCTTTTGCCGTAGCCGTCGTGGCTTCTTAAGGAGGCTCGAACCAGTTTCAACTCTTTTAAGTGACGCTCTTATTAGAAGGATCCGCACCACAACGTTGTATCATGTATTGGCAATATTGTGTTACCAAATGAAACACGAATTATTGCTGAATAAGATACAGTCATTATAGTGACGTAATATGTCACCGTGACAACGGGCAAGCCCTGTAAAAACACCCATTATTTTGTCTTGAGTTGCTTATATCTCAGAAGGGCATGATAAAACTTTCTGCAAAGTTTTAAAAAAACCTGTCTCGTGGATTCAGAGCCACCTTAATTTTGTGATTTTTTTAAGGTAGCTATGAATCCTCTTGACAGAATTTTTTGGCGTTTTAATCTCTTTTCAGCAATAAAAAAGGGGGGAAATTGACTACCACTCTGTATCCGAATAGTACTTCACAATTTTGTCTTCATCAGCGCATGTGCTCATCATTTTGAATCCAGGAGTAAAACGACATCTTAACCGTTTGGTCACGCCAGAAAACAACCTCTCTATCAACGTGTAAATTTGGTTTTGATAAAGATAAAGTTAAACACAGCAACAAATATCTGTAAGCTGAACTTTCGAGCGTCAGTCCGTCGTAGAAGCGAAAGAAAAGGATCTTTATTTAAGTGACTAGTCGTTCTGGCGCTGAAGCACAAATTGGGGACACTGTAAACTGAAATTTACAACTAATGCAAATCAAGTCAAATGTTGGTTTTTGAGGAGAGGGGAAACCGGAATTCCCCGGAGAAAACCTCTCGGTGCAGAGTAGAGAACCAACAAACTCAACCCACATACATGTATGACGACGAGTCTGGGAATCGAACCCAGGCCACATTGGTGGGAGGCGAGTGCCCTCAACACTGCGCCATCCCTGCACCCAAGCGAATGGCGATCACACCAACTCCCAGCGTTCCACTCCCAACCCAAACTCCCCACCCCACCCTCCAACGCAGCACCACAGTTCTTCTATCAACACTTACACGCGAGTAATCAGCTTGTCTGGCATCCAACGGAATAACGGAGGCATCGTGAGAAGTCAGCACGTCTTTTAACAAACTCATGGTCTCCTTTAATGACTCGGTCGGACTAAGATCCGGCGGAGGCAGCTCAATCTAAGAATGTCCAAGGAAAAATTGCAACAACTTGATCAAGTCATGCCCTTCTGTTCTTGGTCATATCATTCCTCTTGAGAAGTGTATTAATAAATGGTGATTCGTGGATGCTCGGAAAAAGTCCGAGTACTCCTTTGCAGGAGTCGAACCGACGACCTTCCGATTACAAGTTCGGATGTTCTACCACTGAGCTATAGGAGACTGGTGGGAGCTAGGATTCGGGGATACTCGGAAAAAGTCCGAGTACTCCTTTGCGGGAGCCGAACCGACGACCTTCCGATTACAAGTTCGGATGTTCTACCACTGAGCTATAGGAGACTGGTGGGAGCTAGGATTCGGGGATACTCGGAAAAAGTCCGAGTACTCCTTTGCAGTAGCCGAACCGACGACCTTCCGATTACAAGTTCGGATGTTCTACCAGTGAGCTGGATTATACAAAAAAGTCTGTCTTCACTTATGTCCAGAAATGGGAATAATTAGATGCACGCCCAACTTTGGTTGGTCAATTTAGCAGGCGGTATTCTGTAGTACGACCCAATGTACGCCCTCCGAAATTTGAAATTGTGATAAACCATTCTATAGCAAATTTTTTTATGTCGTTTATGTTACGTAAACTCGTAAAACTATTTTAATCATGCTAGCAACCACTACTTCAAGAAACTAAGAAGATTTATCCGTTTTTCGGATTTTGAGGCGGCAACTATTTGTGGCAGTTCAACCTTCCGCTTGGCTTCAACTACTTCCTTTCCCGCGTGCCTGATTACCTCAGAGATATAATAAATGTCTTATTAACCTCGTTTCCTCGGTCCATACTGCAAAATTACGGATCCTCGTTTTTTCTCGTTGATTTATGGCCCGAGCGCGGTCTGTAATTTTACAGTAGGGACTTCGAACTTGGTTTGTAAGACGTATGTATTCATCATTGACTTCCATTTCTTCCCGGCTGGGTTTTGCCCAAGGCAGTCATAACCATTGCATAATGTTTCTGAGAGCGGTTTTCAATTGAGTGTCGAAAGTAATTACCGAATTGCTTTGGTTTTGCATTTACTTCACTCAGTGATTGGTTCAAAGTTCTCGTGCCATTATTTCAACCAATCAGAAGTGAAACCAAAACCAACTGTGGCTCGCGCGTGCACATTTTCCCGCGCTTTGTGTCGGCTACGTGTAATTACTTCCATGTTTGATTGGTTTACTGGATTGTCTCCGACCTTTTTGATTGGCCAAAGTAATTACTTTGGTTTTGGCTTTACGACAGTCGATTGAAACTCGCTCTAAGATCTCAAACATGGACTACTGGTACAGAGTGTGTCACATTGCAAGAAAACAACGGACGGCAGCGACTTCATTCTACCTTTAAAAAGACAACAACAGAAACTGAAATATAATCAAGTCTACCTTCTCAAGTAATTTGCTTGCATGACAGTTCAGACTGTTGAAGAACATCTTCAGCGCCAAGGCGTTCATGTCGAAAACTGTGGCAGTAACTGAAGCTTCCTCGCCAATAAGGCTCCTGTAGAAAGTGCAGGGACGCAACATGCTTAGAAAATTTTTAAAAAGATATATATTTCTCCTTCCTTGAAGTACAGTCATAAAAAAACGTCAATGTTTTTTTTATAGTGGAAGTGCACTTAGCTATCAAGCTGGTTCACAGGCACCCCACTTGCAACCCCAACTGGCTGGAGGCATTCAGTTGGCTATTTACAGAGTGTGGTAGAGTTGAATCCGGGAAAACTGGAAACAAATCCAAACCAGAGGTTAGAACAGGATTTGAACCGGGACAACCGCATGCAAATTCAACGCCCTTACCACTGAACCACATCTCCTCCCATAAAGAACCATGCCCACTTAGAGTGGCTTTCAATTGAGTGTCGAAAGTAATTAGCGAACTGATGCGAATTGCTTTAGTTTATGATTACTTCACTCAGTAATTGGTTCAAAGTTCTCGTGCCACTTTTTCAACCAATCAGAAGTGACACCAAAACAAATCATGGCTCGCGCGTGCACATTTTCCCGCGCTTTGTGTCGGCTACGTGTAATTACTTCGAGTTTTGATTGGTTTACCGGATCGTCGCCGACCTTTTCGATTGGCCAAAGTAATTACTTTGGTTTTGGTTTTACGACACCCAATTGAAAATCGCTCTAATTCAATTAACACTTTGTGATTATTATTACATGCATTCCTGCTCATATTGAAACAATATACATGCGCATAACTTGAACATAGTTTGCTCTGAATTATGAGTCGGCGTGATTAAAATCTTAAGAAATGACTATATAAAACATGTTATTTTTCATTCCTTCTCGCAGAAACATGACCTGTTACATCCTTCATTGACAAACTTTCCAAAAAGGTAAATTCATTGAATCTTGGACATCTCACATTTTTTGACAAACGCAACCAGTCACAATGGCCAACTCCCCCAACATTGAATAGAAAAAGTTGGCGTTTTTCAAGACCCTTAGATGGCACAAGGCATTGAGTCAACATAATGTGAAAAAAAAAAAAAAAAAAGCGGTACGGTGTCCCTTCAATGGCTTTCAACAAAAGCGGAATGTAGCATTGGACCAATATTGCTACTATCGGACCTTGTGGCTTAGCAAGAGGAACAGCAATGATCAAATCCAGAAGTTGAGGGATCCACTCCCAAAGTACATCTAAAACTCAGTCATTGATGCAATCAACAGGGGAATTCCATCACTTATAGTACTTACGGCATCACAAGACCTACTTTGATTGTTCAACACCAATACTACAACCAATTTGAAAACTGAATAAACAACTTTCCAAATACGTTTGATTTGTTACGGACGGTGCCTTCTAATTTAAAGGTATTTTTGCGTGGTTTACTGAATATGCGGGAAAAGATCTTAACAAGTGTTATTGAAATCCAAAAAAAAAAACCTGGGGGTAACCACACATTTTTCGAAGATAAGCAATCAATAAAATTTGTAAAAAGCTTTAAAATACAGAGCAATGTATAGCGTTCTTTTCCAAATTGAAGCTTAATTATCTCTGAAAAATACGTGGTTACCCCAAATTTTCTTTTTGGATACCAAGAGCACTTACTAAGTTTTGCTTTCTCCGCGTAGTTTTGAGCCGCGCAAAAATATCCCTGTATTAGTAAGCACCACCCATAGGAAATCCCAATATCTCGAGATGCGCAGAACGTATGCGCAATAACAATAGTAGGCACCGTCCAGCGTTTCTTCTTGCGTGATGCTCCAAATGTAAGGGAAGTCAAATTTTTTTGCTGGTCTCAGTTGTTTTTAAAAAGGTGGATAGATGTGCAATCCATCGGACAAATCACCATCTCATACCGCTATCCACCCTTTTGAACAACCATGGCCTGAATTTTCAGATTCTTACCCAATTGTTGTACCATAAAACTTGAGAATATTTGCCAAGCTAAACAGCATCACTGCTCCTGGTTCAGCGACTATAACTTGTTCAACTCGAACCTGTAAAAGACCATAAGAACACTCAGATTCATATTAATTCTCTTCCCGGGAAAGCTGCCATGTGATCAATGGAAATACGCATTACCTTGAAAGGTCGACAGACTCCTTCAGTAATATGACTAAGAATTTCCCTTTGTATTTGTTGGTCACCTAGAAAAAAATGTTAAAGTTTTCTTCCTGAGGCCAAAAAAATAAGGGCTGTATATGTAACAACTACAAACTTTAAAAATGGTACTGAAAAATATTGCTTTTTGTCCGATACTGGCCGAACTGGGTCCAATGAAGATCACATACTAAACTTAAGGCAACAGGATGAAACCAGGGATTGTGTTTGAAGCAGTTAAGAATGTGATACCATACACAGATAACCCTAAAATTTAACATAACAAGATGCAGGCCGGTTAACATCACAAGGTGTTGACTTACCCTTTTCTTGGGCCAATTAATTTGGACCATATGAACAGAAAACAGTCATGCTTGTGAAAACTAGTGTGACGAGGAAATTTTGTTGTGCGGTTGTGTTGTGCCTCATTGTTGGAAACAAGTCTGAATATTGTGGCTTTTTTATGTTTTTGCTTTTGAGCTTCTGAGTATGTGTTCTTTTCGTAATGTTTAGTGCTCTGTTTGTCATTAATTTTCAACAACCAGAGATCAGCACTGGCTCATCCACCACTTTGTTTATTTCTATTCTCGTTCAAGCTCAAGTTCCACAATAAATCTGTACAAATGTTGCGTTGTGCAGAAACGTGTCAAATAGTGTTTGTGTGGTCATTTCTTCAACTTAAATACTGGCAAGAAAAAATAGGAATGCCAAAATCCATGCAATAACTATTGTTGCATTTGTCATTATCGACTTAGTTACAACAAGGAGCATTGTGACATCTATCAAAATAACCGAGTGTGCTCATTGCCACATCAAGGGTGTACATACATGTTGACGCATTTTTAAGCAGGCTATGCAAGAGTTCCTTTTCTGAAGCTATTGCCTGGTGGAGCCATGCCAACATGTCACCAACATATCTGAGAAGAAATACAGTGTACGTGTAAAACAGAACTTGTCAGGATATCAAAAGAAAAGGAAAAGAATCTCATATTTTTGATCTACAAAGAGCTTCATGATTGGAGAATCTGATAGGAAAAATAGGTTGTTCAAGTTCAAAATAATTGATAGGAAAATATAAAGTGTAGGAATTTTCTGCCAAAATATAGGCTCTTTACAGATGCTAAAATGGCTAAAAATAATCTGTATTAATTAAATCAAGACAAATGTAAAACATTTCCACATTTTCCATCACTCCCATCGACATGTGCTGGACAATGCTACATAACCAGGCTTTTATGACCACAGGAATCCCACTGTACAATGTAAATAGGAAGTGGGATATAACCAGAGGAAACACATACCATAAGAATGTATATTTATTATCGTTTTCTTTACTGTTCATTAGCTTTGCCAAATAAGAAAAATTAGTAAGAAATATTATTTTTACCGATAAAGAACTTTGATTTTGTTAATTCACAACAAAATGGCTTCACAGTGCAAAAAGTAGATATCAGAATATGTCCCATTTAAATAGGAAATAATAATTATAGGAAGATTTATGGAAAATAATATACAATGTAGGCTCTTTATTAGTATAGGATCCTATACAAATTATAGAATAAAATTAATAGGAAACATAGGAGATGTGGGAGGCCTGCAGTATCCATGTACAATTATCCCATATAACCAACAACTTGTAAAACATCATGACTATTCTTGACACCTTCAAACAGAGAACTCTGAGAGGTTCTAGCAAGTGCTGTAGAGAAGTTAGGAAGTAGAAGACCTTACCTTACTGGATCGTGAGAATGTAATTCGATTGGTCTGGGAGTTCCACCAGGACCTAAGACGAGAATAATATGTGAACATTTCTTGTAAGCTAAGTTTCTCTAAAAAACCTTGCACTCAAACTAAGTCAAGCCCCGCAGGATTCTACCCATTGGTCATCAAAAATTGAATTGCCTTGAAAAACGTTCCTAAATAAACCTTTATGCAGTTGTACACATAAGCAGCTACCAATGACTTTAGCAACGACGAAAATCAACCATTTCTGATTTGGAGAATGAAATACTGTGCATGCCATTGAAAGTAGTGTTTCATTGGTTTTTGCAATTTTCAGAATCTGCCATTTCCTTTGTTATCATCTCTCAAATTCTCAACCATGACTTGCGACCTGAAACTTCTGTTTATACTGCATGGTCATGTTTGGAAACGATAGGATAGGATGGGATAGGATAGGATAACTTTATTTAGACAAGGTAAACTCATCATTGATTATCTCATCTTCCTGTTATTTTTAATTAATTCTGAGGGTCACAAGTTTAAAAGTCTTTGTTGTCACTTTTCCATGTTTCTCTTTTTAAATTAACTCTTCCCTTCCCTTCCCTTCTGGTTATTTAGAGGGGGGAGGGGACAGGAGCAGATCTATGTAAAGTGTACCGGCATACAGCCTAGAGTGTAGTCACTGTACCATAATGATAATGATAATGATGTTTTATTCAGCTCATATTGTTGTTTACATTTTGATTTGAAATTCTTAATGAGGTTTCGGTAGCATTTTAGTTCTTTTTTTCTTTTAGTTAGCTAGTAAGTTACGAGCTGGGGAGCTAAGTGAACCGATAGGTTTTCTAGTTAGCTCCCCGTACAAATTAAGTTATGAAAAAATGCAGGTAATCATAAGGTACAAATTACAGCAATAATAAAGGACTATGAGGAAAAAAAAAATTACAGCAATAGTTAGATGACTTACTAATTTACAAACTTGGCTAAGTGGAAAATTAGTTCCGTTTTTGTTCTGACAGGAGGTAACGTTTTATATACTTTAATAATTACTGGTGTTTGAAACATGATATGAACAAATTTGACATTGCCCTGCACATAGTACACACCTCCTCTCGTGAGTGCATCAATGAAGCACCTTACAACCGCTGTTCTTCTTGCTGTGCCATATTCATCTAAAGTATACCTGCGGAAAAGTTATTTATTGCTGTAAAACTACCATTCCCTTATTCTAAAACGCCCTGGGGGGGGGGGGGGGGAATCGATATATCCCTGGGTGGGGAGGTGCAGCACGGCCCCTCATACCCTGACCCTGTTTAAGACAAATATCGCTGATTTTCCTACTATGTTTAAGACAGAATTCCGATTTTTGATACCCTGTTTAAGACACTTAACCCAGTTTAAGACAAAAATTGATAAATCAATACCCTGATTAAGACAAAAAATGATAAATTCGATACCCTGTTCAAGACAAAAATCCTGAAAAACATACCCTGGCTGGCCGCACGTCCCCATTAAGCCCCTTTCGATGGATTCTCATGGTTGGTCGCTACTGACTGTCAAATTCAGAAAGAACTGTGCTGCATTTGTGATGACTCCTTGATTAATTTTTTCTACTTGAATTTTTAGCACTCCAGTCCTGAAGAAACTGAACTGGAAAGAGGAAGGCTGTAACTTATGTAACAGCCCCCCAAAATGGTTAGCCAGGGGTAGATAATCAACTTATAAATTCTTACTTGAATAACACAGGCCTGTCTTCCAGAGCAGCCATTGCTCTACTGAGCATGCCCGAAAGATCTGGAAGGTCTCCTGTTAAACTTCTACACTCATCTACAAGTTGAAAATATTTGCATTAGAAACTTGCAGGCTTGTGTATTTTGTGGTTTAAATTTTTTCTTGGTTTAAAATCTTTTACACCAGGGCCCGGTTGTTCGAAAGCCGGTTAACTTAATCCATAATTAGCGTAAACTTTTGTTTCATTTTTTCAGCTTTTGGTGAAAGTTTGTTTTGCCTATTTTTGTTTTTTAAGACTGACTTATCCTAATGTAAATTTTGGTCGAATATCAGAGTTGACGAGCATTTGGGAGTGGAGAAATAAACTCCTTGGTTAAGTCTTAACCCGTGATTAGTGTTAATCGACTTTTGAACAACCGGGCCCGGTTCGATTTTGATTTTGATTTTTCTTTGTGTAAGATTCATTGTCATAATCTGACAGAAAGGAAAATCAAAATCGAACTGGTTTAAAATTTGGAACCACAACATAATATACATACATGTAACTTCTTCATAAATGACCTGCTCATTGTACTTCAAGATTATTTGGTAAAATTTTACACAACGTACTGTAAAAGGCTGGTTTTTTAAGCACTTCAGAGAAGTAAAATGGTTGGAGATGGACAAAAAAAGAGCTTTGCTTCTAAAGGTTATGAGCTACACGTAGAGAGCAAAATGCTACATGTACGCAGGGCTGTCAATAACTTTTCAATTAGGCAGAGAAACTAGGAAGGTACATGTAGGTGGGGAAAAAACAGCAACTTTGTAGTGCTTATTTATCACTTTGAAAGTAGGCAGGTATGAAACACCCAGGAGGCAGGGAAAATCCTCACGCTTCAGCCCTTAATCACAGACTTTATGAGTACATGCCATTAAAACACAGCACGTGTACATGTCAAAACAGCAAAGAAAACATTCAATGATTATTACAATGTACATGATTATTACAATGTACATCTACTCCGTAACATTTTACTTTAGTTCCTCTTGTGTAATAAAGGGGCTTCAAATCCACCTTTTAATAATATATTATTTAATATATAAGAAGGACATACACTGTCCATGTACTGTACCAACAAACAAAGGCATCAAAATGGGATGGTCTTTATCAGCCACTATCAAAGTCAATGATTACTCTTTTCATTCATCTCACCTTGTGTCCATCTGTACAACTTCTCATAACTGGACTCTAGATGCAAAGCCATTGCCTCCATAATTTGCAAACTGCAATATTATAATAAAAAATAATACCAAAAAATTCCAATCAGAAAAGATCTAATTTTATCTAGTTTTTCTATTTAAAAAAATAATGTTGACCAAATTTAAAGTCTACATGTATTAATGCATTTTTAGAATTTGCCAAAGAAAAAATGTGGCCACTTCTGTTTTCGTTTCCAAATTTCCAGAGGGGCCAGCATTTTGGACATTATTCACAGAGTAGTTGTGTCCATGGATGTGTTTCCGAAAAAAGAGATCTTTATCCATAAAGAAATGGATGAAACCACATGGCATCAGAAATTCACAATGTCTGGCACCCAGAAACTTAACACATCCAAAGAGGCAAAAACGAAAAAAATATATTTTATGTCAAATAAAGATACTTTTAAACCAAACTATATTTTTGCAACAACTTAACAATAAACAAAATTAAAGATATCCTTAAACCCTTTTTACCCCTAATGTGGCCCGAATTGACAAGAAAATTATTGTCTGACAGTAAAGTAAAATCTTGAAGTGTCACTTTTGGTAGGGAATTAGGGTTAAAGAGGACACAGCTTTTGAGTTGACATACATGTATGTACAATCCCCTCATGTATTGTAGATGTTGTTAATGGAATACACTCTCCATTCTATAGTGCCAACATTTTTTTGAAAGGCATTAAGGCCTTTGATGTATTAAGAAAATTAGAAGAAGAAACAGGTAAAGGTTACTCTTAAATTTAACCACTTTCAAGACTACCGTGATGGCAAATTCAAAAGAATTTGCTACTTTCGTCACCACACACATCCTGTAACCTATAATTATTGTGGTTTATAATTTGCTACAGTGTATATTTGTAAAAATTACTTTTCAATTCTGTATTTGTATGAATATGATTTTTATTGTAGATAGTGTGAAATAAAATGAACATGAACTTCAACCTGTACATGAACAATTCCATTATTTTTTTTCAAGGAATACACTGTACACTTTAAAACCACCAAAGATGATCTTGGTGTTACACACCAAATTTACCTAATTATTCAAACACACAACAGACAAGAAAAAAAATTGTTTGAGGTTTGAAGTTACCCTGCTGTTTGTTGCTTTGTCCTTAGCAGCACTTTGCAATCGTTGTGAATTTCTCTTACTCTTCCAAGTGCTTGAAAGAAATTCTATTAAATTAAACAAAGATGATTAAAATAAAACACTTTGTCCTAATGATTAATTCAATTATGAATGAGACAAGAGAAATTTCATCTTGTCAGATACCGTACATGTCGCCAGGATTGCAAGAAATCATGCAAGTTGAATTCGATATATACATGTAAGCATCTCAATACCCTTCCCCAGCTCAACTTCAACATTACTTCAGGGCTCGAAATTGCGACCAATACGGTCGCATTTGCGACTAAATTTTTCCCTTTGCGACTAAAATATCGGGAGAAGTCGCAAATTTGCGACTTGTTATCACCTTCGTTCTTTCGAAGCAAAAGGGTTAGAAGTTGCCACTTTGCTGCTACTTTTGCTAAAATAAATAAATAAATAAATAAATAAATAAATGACAAAATTATTTTGTTTCTCGCTCTGAATTTTCTCTGAAGGTAGCGTAATTGTATAGTAATTTAGCTGCGATGTTACGTGCACAGCTCCATTCCTTCGATCATTCGCCATTTTCAGCAGTTTCTTTACACACAAGTACTGCGGGCTCATATTTTTTTGCTAAACCGCTGACAACACAATGCAGCGCGGCGACCTTGCGACTAAAATTTGCGAAATTGCGACTAAATTTTCGTATCTTATCGCAAAATGCGACTGGATTTTTTCGTTAATTTCGAGCCCTGTTTGCATCTAGAAATACAAGGAATAAACCCAATGAAGCAGCCCTCTAATAATTCTACTCTGCTAGTAAACCTGCTAGGTGGTTCAAGAACCCCCAAACCACACCACTGTTCTTTACAAACAACAGGGAAAGGGTGGAAATTTCCTTAGAAAATTATTGATAAATAAAACAATTTTAAAAAACAAACTGGTTTAAAGCTGAAATTTTTTTAACCAAAATATATAATGAAAACCATGAAAATAAGTTTAATTCAAATTGCTAAAATTGTGTTCATAATTGCAAGGATTATACATGCAGCTTCACATGAGCCAGAGTAAAATCTTCAAGTCTTTCTCTTGGGAGGCAGTCAGGGTTAAAGGTGCAGTTGTTTTTGCGTGGGCATTGATGTTATTAAACAACATTCAGAACACAGTCTCCTCTACAGTACTATTCAATATTTAGTAAGTTACCAACTCGACTTGCTTTTTCTGCACTATGTCAATCACATAGCGCGAAAGTAATGATTGTGTTACACAAAATCACTCAATTATTTTGCACATAGATTTTCTGTAGCTTGGTATAAGGGAGCATCCAAATGTGATTGGTTCAACCCCTTTATTTCCCAAAGGACCAGCAGAAGGAGGTATTCTTCTCACATTAAATTTAGCAGCAAAGCAGCAACAAAGAACAGTGAAAAACCTCTGGTTTCAGTCCATGCAAATATCATTTCCATTCAGATACCCCTTTAACGTCAAAACGCTTCAAACTCATAACTAAAAAACACCCAATGACAATCACCATATCACACACTCTCCAGCCATAAATGTGAAAAATATCTCCACCTTTCCCTGGCTCAGTTGTTTCAATCATGCCAACCAATTAAATCGAATTGCGTGTGGACGTTAAAATACATGTATCGATTGTACCAATCAGAATCGACACTCCTAAACTGGACTGAAAACATTACATAAAAGTGAGATTTGCAGGGACAGGGACCAGAACCAGAGGTTTTTCTTCTCTCACTGATTCACTGTTCATTGTTGCCGCTTTGTGGCTAAATTTCATCCGAGAAGAAGAAAAAAAACTCTGGGACCAGAGTTTTCCTACCATTTGTACAATGGGCTAACACAACATTTCTCAAAAAGTTTAACAGACTTCTACACACCTCTGTTATGGGACCATTTTTTGTCCCCTTTAAAGCTTGCGATTCCTCTGGTCTTAGCTGGAATCTTGAAATAAATTCACCAGCAACTGTTTCCTTCATCTGTATTCTTTGACTAAACAAGTGACAACAATGATCACTTTTTACTTCTCATCCAAAAAAAACAACCTTTACAAATGATTAATAAACTTTATTATACGGCTAGTGTTTCTAGCCGATAGTTTTAACGCATGCTCTGATTTGCTAAGAGCAGCCTAGCACAAGGGCCTTATTCTCCTGTAATTCCCAAGAACCGATTATGGATTATGCAAATTAGTTTTTTTCTTCTTTAGAACCAATCTGTTAGCCATATTATAAACAACTTAATAACCTTAACGAGGGTTGTCCAATACACCAACATAATGAGATTCATGGCACGTCACAATAGACATCACAAAGTGTCCCCCAACCTTAATAGTAACAGTTTTGCAAGACATAAAGAGCGGGACACTTTGTGACACTTTGTGATGTCTATTGTGACGTACCAGGAATCTCATTATGTTGGTGTATTGGACATGTATGACTTTAACTGTTCGACACCATCTTTACAGTAAAATCTCAAACCTCCGCCTAGCTATGTTGACCTCGCTCTCGCTCAGTCAATACGCAAGGCCTCAGTTCGAGATTTTGCTGTAACAACCACACTCTTGATTATTAAGTAGTTATGATCATATGTATTTAATATTCTTAGCTGGACATCGTACAAAGAGGTTTCAACAAATTTAAAGTTTATGGCTGGTTTGAGTAACCGACTCTTGTCATTGTCAATTTAAAAATGAATTTTGATCTTAGATTTGAAAATAATTACCTGTCTTCAATGAGTTTTTGACTGGTTAACCCATCCACCCCTCACAAGTAAAATCTTTTGAGTCTCACTCCCCGAAATCAATAGGTTGATTACTTCAATTAACAAAAGGGAAACAGGAGCTGACTTCTCCGTGTGAAGAAGCCAAATGAATGCTTTTTTGTCAGCTGTCAGTAGTTACAAGTTGAAACCACTGCATACAAGACAGTGTACCAGGGGGATTAATAATTTATTATTAAAGCAACTTGACAAAGTTTCACCACCTTTCACCCTGCAACTTTGTTGTTTTGCTGATCAAGTCTGAGGTCTGATCCCTTGCAGACTGCACAAAGTAAATTAGAAAAAGAGGTTTTAAAAAATTATGTTTCGGGTGAACTCTTGAGTTAATGCCTTTCTGCTACTGGTATTTGGCTGAGTTAAGTTTCTAAGCATGCAGCATCAGTGGGTCAACTATTGGTGGAATGTCAACAAACGTGTTGGCCGACGCATTGCTCAATGTAATGGTTGGATCAACTTCATTACCATAAACAGGTGATGCTGTGGATTAACAATATTAAGTCAACCAAATCAAAGAAATCCACACTTAAAGAAATCCAAAACTCAGTGCAAACATCCTTCATCCTTTTGCTCAAATGGCTCGAACATTTTAGTGATGTGCAAATAATTATGTGGTGATGATCACATGACTTTGTTGTCAAGTAGCCTGAAGAGAGAATTCTAAATGGCTGAAAGCCCTGATCACTCAGCCATACATTGTACGAGACTATATGAGATCCCAAATGCTCATTATCGTGGATGAAGTTCAACCAATTTGAACAAAATCGTTTCCAAAGGTATTTGATTTCTTAGTTTTCGCTGAGTTCACAAGGGCAGGTCTTGTCATGCCACAGTGGAGGAACAGTGGTGTAGTTTTCAGCACTTCAGACTTCCGACCTCAGGGTCACTTGTTTGAGGCAGGTCACTGTGTTGTTTCCTTAGAAAAGGAAACCTTGCTCCACGCTGACTCTCTCAACCCAGGTGTATAAAATTTAATAGGTAATTGCTACATACCAACCTAGGGCTTTTCATGGCTTCGGAACGATAATTTTTTTACAATTAGCCAGTGCATTGCATCGGAGAATATCATTGGCATGCTCAACATGCTCAACAGGATTCAATTATGCTCAAGCTAACTGAATTATTTTAACTGAAAGGTTTCACTTGAATGTTGTAATATACCTTGAGCCTGCTTGTCATTTCTGTGCAACACTTGCTCATTTGTTCAATATCAGCATGCACGTCATCCAGTTGCTAAAAATATTGATAAAACGTACCAGGAAACAAAGAATGATTACTTGAGAGAATGGCTTGACTACCACTTATTGAGAAGGTTTCATTAAGTCTTCCAAAGGTAACAAAAGGGAGCTGGGGTGGTGCAGTGGTGAGAGCACTCGCTTCCCACCAGTGTGACCCGGTCCATTACCAGATCTTGTGTCACATTGTGGGTTGAGTTTGTTAGTATTCCGGTTTTCCCCTCTCCTCAAAAACTTACCGGTACGTATCATCTTGATATGAGTTGACTTGATTTGATTTGATTTTTGTACAGACTGTCTCCAATCAGTGCCCCACTGCTACAGTAAATACAGTTGATTCCTAACCCATTCACACCTCAAATGCCCTAGGACACCCCCTCCCCCGCCCCCCCTCCATTGACAAGTAAAATTGTCTGGTGTTAGACAGGGTAAAATATATTAACACTTACTCTCAGGGGTCAATGGGTTAATGGGGACATGGTTTTTTCCTGAGTTTAACCCTTTGACACCTCAAATGACCATAGTTCGTCCCCCATTGACTAGTAAAATCATCTGGCATTAGACAGAGTAAAATGTATTAAGACTCACTCTCAGAGGTCAATGGGTTAAATAGAGTTCAATAACAGTGTCATGTGGGTGTTTCTGGGTTCCTTGTATAGTATTGCTGTAATAATAATACTAATAATAATAATATTAACAGAAATTTCGAGTTCACGATACAACTAAATGTGCAATTACATGTACAACACAACAATGCTTTTTGCTTCTTGTGACTCGATTATTAACACTCGTGCACTTGCACGCACAGTATTGTAACTGTTACTGTATTTTAAATTTCAAATTGCTAACATACTCAAATTGCAAACGTATTTAAAACAGTGGAAAAGGAAACAACACATTAAACTGATGATGGCAATTGAGTCATGCCGAAACATGTCTTTAAAAAGTTATATCCTGAGCGTGAAATTTCTGTTAATACTGTTATTGTCACAAAGTTACGGCAATGTAATAATAATAATAATAATAATAATAACAATAATAGTAATAATAATAATAATAATAATAATAATAATAAATGATGATGATGATGATGATGAATTTTATTCAAGTGTAAAGTATATTTAGTACTGACGCAGTAACTGGGAACACTACACAAAATCAAATCATAGGTTGGATTTTGAAGGGCAGGGAAAACCGCAGTACCTGGAGAAAAACCTCTCGGAGTAGAGTAGAGAACCAACAAACTCAACCCACATATAACGCCAGTCTGCAAATCGAACCCGGGCCACATTGGAGGGAGGCGAGTGCTCTCACCACTGCGCCATCCCTGCACTTGATAACTGTTAAATTTCCTGTGCATTTACTGCCTGATTTCATCCTCGACAAAAGTGCGAGCAGACAAAGATAATTTCTTAATCTGATACACAAAAGCCATTCAAGTTTGTTCACGTACCTGCTTCACTTCCCTAAATGCACTTTCAAAGCTTTCATTGATGGCCAAACTTCTCTTTTCAATGTCACCACGTAGATTTCTACGGGATCTCAAACTGTTGTCCACAAAAAAAGTCGACAAGGCTTTGAGCGCCTCCACCATTTCCTATGAAAAATACCAGATACCAGTCCGTTTGTCACAGATTTGCTCCACGTAAGTTAATTTAATGCTTGTTAAAATGTTGCTACCTTGTCATTGTCGAGCCTGATTTCCAAGATCTTGTTTAATTTTCTCGATAGCGGATTATTGGGTGACTCACTATTTTCCGCCATCTTGAAAATCTCCTACGTGGCTCTGCAAAAACGCATCCTATTATTATTGGATTTCCACTGACCGTTTTCATAAGCAGACCGCTTTTCCGGAGGAGAAAATGCCCCGGGCCGGTCTCGAGGAGCGCCAGAAAGACCTGATCATTCTACGCTGAACTGCAGCAATCACGACAGAATATACATTCTGGAGAACTTGGCCTGCTCCAGTATCCAGGCAATGCTTTATTATCAGCACAAAGACAAAGCGTGACCACTAGTAGGCCAAGTAGGGTACTCCCCGAGGGCTGGTTACCAAGCTCGTATTCAGCGTATTGATCCCTAAAGGCGACTGCAATCACTTTGGTTTGAAATACTACAATTATATAAATATACAAATAAAGTATCGTATGAAACAAGCTAGGAAAAAAGGATATTTGTGAATAACAACGAAGAAATTTGATAACGATATACCATAACGCGATGCTAAACACCGTGCCTATTGACAATTGAGAGTTCATGAGGGAGGCCAGAAAAAAACCCCATACATCGCAGCATAGAGACGATGGAGGAAATCTGGACGGGGCCAAGACGCAACTCTCGCTCCCCCGTTGAGCTGGAAATTGACACTAGTAGGCAATCAAACTCAAATCAAACTCTCATACACTTTGTGATCTCGATTAATTCCTCGGTAGATCGTTTCTGATAGGCAGCTTAGTGTTTGGGTTCTCCCAACCAGCGTGCCTATCCTTGAGCTCTGGATCAGCTGATTTGAAGCCTGCGTTGCTAGCTCCACCACTTTTCATACTGTTTGTGGCAAACTCCTTAACACCCTCTACTAATGGAGCGGTAGAATGACAAATACCTGCAAATTCATGGAATCGCTCCTGTTTCGTACACTTAACAACTCTACGAGAGATCGGAGCCAATAGATGAGTTCGTGAACGCTCTTGGTTGGATCATGGGTAATCAGGGCAACATGGCGGGAAATTCAAAGGTTTGTATGGAAATTCAAAGCAAAATATACTGTCTGTGACTCTACTTTATAGACTTTCGCCTTCATAAAGCAAACGAACAAGTTCATGTTCACAACTGAGATGAACTAGACTTGGTATCCGTTCTTTGGAATTCCTAAATATTCCTTTTTTTGTCTCCATACATTCTCTGTAATTTTGTGCCTTTGGAATTACAGGAAATGTATGGCAGAAACTCTTTTTAATAAAATAATTTCTACAATAGCCATTCTTTCCAAATTTATTCTGCCGCACCTTTGAGCGCATATCTTCTGTTTTGGAAAATGAAAAACCCAAAATTGCATGTCATGAATACTTTTCATCGTTGTGAACTTCCTTAAAAACCTTTGAATTTCTCTCCATCTTGCCCTGATAACCCATGATGCACTCAAGAGCGTGAACTCG